>NW_026606796.1:677500-757500 GCF_029890125.1 Rhinichthys klamathensis goyatoka | reverse complement strand
ATAATAAATGATAAAAATATATACGTATATATCAATAAAATGAAAGTAAAGTTGAAAGATTACGAGAAGAAAGTTCATAACAGGCCTTTTATTAGAATAAAGTCTTAACATGAGATTAAAGTAATTATAATATTGTAATAAAATCAAAATGGCCAGATTAAAGTTAAATCTTAATCAATATTTAAAAATATAAACTATGATAATGTAATATTAAGGTAGATAGCACTATTAATTCAATTAAAAATGAAAATTCTGTCATCATTTACTCACCTTCAAGTTTTTTCAAACATGGACCCCATTGACTTCCATAGTATTTCTTTTTCCATACTATAGACCTTATGGACCAGAGAAACGTGGGCGCCGCCATCTTTAGAATATTGTCTTTGAACTTCCGTTTTTGCGGTCGCTCTGTATATTTCTATGGCATCGCTGTCGAGGAGTAATTAGCTGGTGAAGTTGATTTACTTATTGTAGAGTTAACGAAAGTTATCATGAGCATTGTAATGTTTATGGTAAGCATTGTAAAGCATATTTCTTAACAAATGGACCTTGGGAATTTTTTTAACGAGCCGTTCATTCATAACTACGCAAGATCGCTGTGAAAATACAGACCGGAAGTTAAAAGACAATGAGCTCAGCGCGGAAAAGGGGCGTGGCTACATAAGGTCTATAGAAGTCAATGGGGTCCATCAACTGTCTGGTTACCGATATTCTTCAAAATATCTTCCTTTGTGTTCACCAGAAGAAAGAAATTCATACAGGTCTGAAACAACTTAAGGGTGAGTAAATGATGACAGAATTTTCATTTCTAAGTGAACTATTCCTTTAAGTTTATTCTCGTAATTTTGGCTTTATTCTGAAAATATTTACTATTTTAATCCGTTAAGACTTTTTTCTCAAAATCTCTGATGCTGGTTCTCTTTTCTAGCCTCCGTCCAAAAGCTTTACAGAAGCCACCCACTTAAGAAACTACATTCAAGGCTGTCTCAGTGACCTGAGTGATTGTTGTTTTATTCCTGTGTGCTTTTAGGTGAGTGTTTTATGCTCAATCGCCCTCTCTAACACAAACCCAGAATTCACTGGCACCTCTCACAGGCATGACTGACAGAACACAGCCAATATTCACAGTTGGCAGCAACTCTCCAAAAGAACCATGCTGCTCTGGCTTACGTTTTATTTATAGCACATACCTGGTAATGAATATCTAACCACCGTGAATTAGCTGTAATTATTTGCTAAACATGTAAAGTGATGCTGCTGTAATTTTCTAGATGAAGTTATTTAGTTTGCTGCATTATTATTATTATTTTCTGAGTGGTTGTTTCAGTCACCATGTGGCCAATAAAGAGCAAGGCAGGCAGGAAGCTAAACCTCCCATCATACCGTGCAAATATGAGCAGGAAGGAGGTGAAAAAAACCGCTTGACACATTTAGAGATTTCCTTCCAAGCCAAATTATCACATGTTTGCACCTTTAAACACCAAAGTGAAAAGAGAATGATCTGGCTGAGCAGGGCTTTACCTCCAGCGATTAGCTCTCTGCCTTGCTGCTAAAAGTTTAGCATTCGATCTTACTGATATCTTCATCCTATAATATGGAAAACCAAAGCGACATTTAAAGTCCTCCTGTAATCAATAATTGTATCCATTAAAACTCATCTTTGATCACCAAAATGACATATTTAAAAGTTTTTTTCCTTGAAAAAATGTCATCATGCCTTAAAATAGCTTGAATGTAACTCTACACCCTTGCCTCATTTAGTATACGGAGTTCTATGAATATGCAAATTAGCCCCGCCTCCACTCACTCACACCAGCTCAGAGATCCACTCGTTGGCGATCACACGTTGACGTGATTGGTTACAAGGTAGTTTGTGATGTCAGAAACACCAGCGATTTCAAACCGCGTTTTTGAGACTGTCTTTAGTTCACTGCAGTTTTAAAGGCACACTATGCAGGAATTAGAGTCCTAGAGTCGCTGTGGAGTACTTGTATTTAACGTTACTGTCGTAAATACCACTCACACAGAGCGTCTCTGCACTCTATTATTATTATACCTCTAAGAATAGATCCGCCACTGAGTAGCTGACGGATGTATTCCGTCAAAATGGCTGACACGCGGCTAGGGGTCACGTGACTGGGAGATAAGAGAACGTTTTGCTGGTATACGTAAACAACTGAGGAAGCATATGAGAAGGATTGTGAGTTATTCCTTACGAGCATCTTTTAAATGCTGTGAAAATTTCACATGCCTGGTTGAAGGACATAGCTCTTGAGAAATGTGTTTCGTTGACAGTCAGAAGTATAAGGGTCATTTTCAGTGGTGTGTGTGTTTTTATGCAAGAAAAACATTCTTTGTCAACTGACAATAGAGGAGAAGAAGTGAAGTAAATGAAAGTGAAAAGAATGGAGAACAATTTAAGCAGCACGAATTGCAGTATTTCCTACAACAAACATTCAACTTGCTTCTTTTCTGCTTGTTGTATTTTTACAAACAGCTCATAAGAAGAAAAACATGCATTTGTGCATCAGTTTAGCCTTGAGAATTCAATGCTATGAATGAGTGTTCCTAGTTTCAGATTGAGTAAGTCTTCCCATCCTTTGTGCACTTGGGTATCTGGCTATTGATGTGATGAAGAGCATCTTCATGTGGTCACAGACAAGCTGAAGAATGGATTGATCTATTTGTATATGGTAAACAAGTTTGTGTGTGTGTGTGGGTGGGTGGGTGTGTGTGTGCGTGTGTGCGTGCGTGATGTTTTTTTGAATGTAGAAATGCAGAAAGTTTTCTGTGATGGGTTGGTGTAAGGGGACAGAATATACAGTTTGTACAATATAAAAATCATGTCTATGGAAAGTCCCCATAAAACAGGAAAACACAACTGTGTGTGTGTATGTGTAAGAGTATATAATAAATAACAATTATACATTTACATTTAGCTACAGTAGTTCCTTGTGAATGACCGATTTATTTATGCTAAATATGCGACCGTGTTCCAATTCTTCTGTAGTTTTATGTTTATTATTATTATTTTAAGTGTTGTCTATTTTCATGTTTAATTCAAATTTAGTTCAGTAACACTTTATTTTGATATTCCCCCAACAGACATTCTACTGACTAGAAGTAACTTTGCAACTACATTTCAACTTGTTCTACTAACCCTAACCCTATCCTAACATTCTACTACAATACTCTAATGAGAGCTAGTTGACATGTAGTTGAAAAGTTGTTTATAAAGTGGGCCATCGACAAAGTGAAACCTTTATTTCTAGAAAATAAGAAAACCACAGAATTTGGGTTTTAAACTACTGTTCAAAAGTTTGTTTGTTTTTTTATTTTTTGAAAGAATTTCTTAATTCACCAAGGATGCATTAAATTGATCAAAGTTACGTGTAAATTAAACTTTCTATTCATCAAAGAATCCTGAATATGTGTCACAGTTTTCACAAAAATTTTAAGCAGCGTAACTGTGAACTTTGATAATAATAAGAAATGTTTCTTGAGCAGCAAATCAGCATATTAGAATGATTTTTGAAGGATCATGTGACACTTAAGCTTGGAGTAATGATGCTGAAAATTCAGCTTTGCATCACAGGAATAAATTACATTTTAAAATATATTAAAAACAGTCATTTTAAATTGTAATAATATTTTACAATATTATTGTTTTTACTTTGTTTTTCAAATAAATGCAGCCTTCTTTCAAAAACATTAAAAAATCTTACTGACCCCAAACTTTTGAATGGTCCACAATAACATTTAAAAAAAAGTGAACCCAAGTGTGCATACAATCTTTCATATGATATTTAAGTTTGACCTCCGAGGGTGACAATCAACATATTTTAAAGGTTAAGTACCTCTTTATACTGAGGACAACTTCTTCTTTGCTGTATTTTGTACATTAATAAATGATGTCTCTCCTTCTCCCTTAATTTTTTCTTATATTTATTCACTGATTCACATGCAAATCCATATTATAGAATGTATTACTAACAATTTAAAAATGATTTCTGCATTTTCAGGGAACTGTACCCTGAATCTTTTATACACAAATCTCTGTCCAGGTACTCGCGAAGCCTGATGAAATCGGTCTGGCGGCGATGTGACTTTAAAGGTGTTCCTGTAGTAGCAAAAGGAGGATGCTGGGAATGGGAGGTCAGAGGTTCAGCCGTCAAAGAGGTTAACTAGTGATGGATGGCAGTCTGTGCTGTGCACAGCACATCTACTGTAGCTTTAACCGCCGAAAAGGCCTGCACACAACACAAATAAATAAATAAACACACACATCAAAGGAATTTTCAAAAAGAAAAACAAAGCCAGAGCACGTTCGCAAACTCACACTTACACACATACAAACGTACACACCCGTGCCAGAAAAAAAGCAAGCAGCCAAAGGCCTGAAAATGCACACATAGTTAACTGCCTGATAATGGCAGGCTTGAAGAACATGAGACAAAACAAAACAGAATGGCGAGAAGTATACAGTATGTGTAATTCTGGATTCAGTTTGAAATGCTGTGATGAAATTTTTGCTGAAACTGATTGATGCCATTCTCTCTTGAAGGATAGTGGACTTTTTTGCATCCTCGTCCCAAAAAGTGTTTGTCATTGCTGGGGTCGTGACTCGGGACACAAGAAATTAAACGGTTGAACCACAACGCCTTCATAGCGACTGGTAAATTTGGTTTATGGAGTAACATTCTGTCACACTTTAGATTAGGGTCCAATTCTCTCTATTAACTAACCATTAACTTCGACTTTTGCCTCAAACTCCTAATTACGGCTTATTAATAGTTTGTAAGGTAGTTGTTAAGTTTAGGTATTGGGTGGATTAAGGGATGTAGAATATGGTCATGCAGAATAAGGCATTAATATGTGCTTTATAAGTACTAATAAACAGCCAATATCTTAGTAATTTGCATGATAATACGCAACTAGTTAATAGTGAGAATTGGACCCTAAACTAAAGTGTTACCAAACATTCTTTTAATGCATTTTTATAGAAGATAATTAGAGTAAAAAAGTTTGAAATAAAAAAATAAAGTCACTGTCAGTTACGAAGCAATTACTTTTTTTATTGTCGGAAGAAACTGGATTACATACTTTTGTCTGTTTCAGTGTTTGTATTGTAATGTACAGGTACGTCATGTTTACATCCCTTTTTTCAGATTCTCCTTAATGAAATCATGCTGGGGGAAGAAACATCCACAGATTCTGTCTCAGCCTGATCATATGTCACACGCTTTTAGAGGTAATGTTTCAATGAGTAGTGCATTATGGGATCACTATTGTCTCTTAGGAACAAACTGTGGTTTTGTGACCTTTCCAGTTATCTTTCTAAAGCAACTGCAAAACACATGATTCCCTTATGGTTTGTAAATGACGCTCCTGCGTGTGTTTGTTTTCCTTGACCTGGAGAGTCAAGACCTGGCTAACGATCTTATGTAGCCCTGCATCATGTCAATTCTCAGCATAGCATGTTAAACTATAGCAGAGACAGAAAGTTCACATACAAAACTAGCCACCCAGCATGTGTCGGCCTCGGCAGAGATGTTAGCCACTAGATTACAGTCCATGTTTGGATGAAAGTGTTTTGAGTTTGTGTGAGACCAGGTTGAGGTGTGGTCTTCAGCAGCTCTTGCCGGCAGGACAGGATGAAATATTGAGTGTGCTCAGCGCCGTGGACGAAAGGCCCTGACTCTTTGTCCACACCGCAGCCGAAGGACCAAAGGTCTAACGTCCCTTCAACAACCACTTTGTGCTGAATCTCCAATGGATCAGTCGGTCAGTGCTTTATTTTTCATATTGCTTGCCTTTTCTTTTCTCAACTTCTCTCTCTCTCTTAATCAGGGCAGTCCAGGCCACACTTCTGTGACCTGGACTCAGTTTAGTACAGTTGAAAGAACACATCAGGTTGTGCCGCTCTCTCTGAGGGGCTGATATTTTACCTGTTAGGAGCTAGTGAGGCATCTTGCCCCTCTATAAATGAACTTCAGAGGGATGTGACTGACAGAAACACACAGTGAGCTCACCTATTTGACTGGCGGCTCTCTCAGACCCTTACCTCTCTTTTTTTTTCCACTCACTGACTCTGGAGCTCTTTTTGGTCTTAATGGCGCGGTAATGGTTTAAGCAGACCGGCCTACGCCACACTCACATATTCACCGGCTGAATACAAACACACCAACACCTGGCTTGTTAAACGGGCTCTGGACTTGAAAGGTGGAAATCTAACATGCTTTTGCTCCATTTAATGAGTTATTAAATGAATACTTCACTGTAGACTGGTGTGGGTTGGAGGGTATGTTTGTGGGAAAGGGAAAGACAAAGAAATGGGGCTCATGTGAATAGTAAAGAAGGCTGAAGCACTGTTTATGTCCTCTAATTTTACTCAATATTTCTCATATTGATTGATTTTAGTCAGTTGTACTTGGTCGATTATTTTGGTCGATGGATTTGAGAAATTAAAAAAGACTTGCAAACCTTTAGCTATTCATTATCTGTTACAAGTTCCTTGTAACAGATTTTTGGTTCCTTGCCACTGTTGCCTTGGCTTTTGGCTTGCTTAGTTGGGGACATTTAATATTCAATAATATTATTGATCTGCCTTACTTAAGGTGGACATTAACGCAATTTTCTTTTAGAAACAAACTTTGTTATATTGTTTTCATGTTATCACTGTGAAGCGCTTTGATACAATCTGTATTGTAAAAAGCGCTATATAAATAAAGGTGACTTGACTTGACTTACAGAATTTACAACATGGCTTACACATTAGCATGTACATTAGCATGTTAATGTCATGATGTGTTTGGGGGAGTTAATTAACCTGTTTTAGTTTAGTGGTGTTTTACGAAGCAGTCAATCATGGCATTATTGACAATGAATGGATTATCATCATCAACAATCATTTCTTTCTAGATCTTTCTTTAAAAAACATTGTTAAGTGCGTTGTTAACCCTCTGGGGTCTGAGGTGTTTTGGGGCCCTTGAGATGTTTTGACATGCCCTGACATTTGTGCTTATTTCAGCTACTTAAATCATACCATTTGCCAACATATAAATTTGCTGTATTCAGCACAAACTCTGCTACAATAATATGTGAGCAAAATGGATGTACATGTTTGCATTTTATAGAAAAAAAATATTATGCGTGGTTAGTACGTTTTGGGGAAAAAAAATTCACCGCAATAAGGCCATTTAACACATACTGAATAGTTGTCCACAAGACTTTTGAGTTACTATTCTTGTAGGCTAGAATTTTTACTTCAAAATGAAGTGAAAATCATTCTGACCACTCTTTCACAAACAACAATATAATGATTTAATATCTTTTGGTGTTATTTTTTTTCTTCTCATATTTTCATTAACAATATGTTGTAATAAAACATTTAAATAGTTTAAATAGTCATAATAGTGACACGAAAAACTTCTTCAAAGAGCATTTTCGTCAGTAATTTCATTGACGAGATTATGGCCAGACACATACTTTACAAGTATATGAACACAGATGCTTGGCCAGCGCTCCGGCACTGTGCAGTCCAGTTGGTCCGGCAGTAACTGGTCTCAATATATCTGACGAAACAGAGTAGTGCAGGTATGACGTCAAAACCCGGAAGTCCAATTCGCTGCTGGTTCCTTCGAGATTTTCCTATGGGGTTTTTCAATTTATGAGTAAAATAAAGCCTGCACTCTAAAAAATGCTGGGTTGTTTTAACTCAATTTTGGGTAAAATATGGACAAACCCAAACGTTGCGTTAAAAATGTAATTTAAAATGTTAACCCAATTACTGGGTTTGTCAATATTTGACCCACATTTGGGTTGAAATAACCCAGCATTTTTTAGAGTGTGTGGTAAACATAAATTGACAATACTTTGACGTTTTGTTCTACAATGTACACTACACACACTCACACCCAAATGGTCTTATCTAGTTACTTATTAAAAACATTTTGATACATTTAATACATTTTAAACACAAGTTTTCTGAACATTACTGCTGAACATTTTGGCTGAAAGAGAAACCGGACCTTAAAATTACACATACTTGTGTGGAGTATGCTTTAGCTTTAACATGGTAGAAAAGTGAAGTAAGAGAGCGTTCCGCTCTTTTCTTGTGTTTCCCAGGCTTTTAATGGTAATGAGAGTCAGAGGGAGTCTTTCTCAGCTCTAATAACCTGTATGATGACACTTTATCTGTAGTTTGTGCATATAATCACTAAACTAAAGGGGGCGACCCCAGGGGCAGAGGTTCACTGCCTGACATTTGACATCTTCATAATTAACTGGGAAGGTCTGATCTCTTCCTTCAAATGACGTGCATATCTACTCCATTTAATATGCTTATAAGCACTATGTATTATTCAAACATGCAAATGAAGGCTGGTCAGAAAACAGACTTTTTGACACAGGTTTCACAGTTGTCGGCAGTAGTTACCCCAGCCTGATAATGAACGCTAGTCCATCTGGAATTACCCATCCACATAATGACTGAGGCGGTTTAACCCCTTTATTAAAAGTCAAAACTGTCAATGAACTGACTCTTCCATCTTTTTTTCCTATTATAATCTAGGATTAGTAAATTATGTACACAGATTAAGTGTTTGATTTTAAAGACACTTTTGTTTACTTATGTTCAATGAATATTTTGGTACTTTGTTTGCTTGCTTCAGAGCCACTAAGGCGACATGATGATGGGAAAACATGAGATTGAGAATTACTTCAATGCTTTTGCATTCTCTCGCAAAACTATTGCGTTCCACTGTGAAACGTTCTGTTCTCTCGCAAAATATCTGCGTTCTCTTGCAAAAGTATCGTGTCCCCTGAAAAACACTTTGTTCGCATATAGTTTTTTGATAGAGTGCAAAAGCATTGAAATATATTTGTTACCCCCATCTCTTTCTTTCTTTTTACCATCACTATATCTTTTTAGGGGCTCCGTAGGTTGCCAATTGACATCCAATAAAAAGATCTGGTTACTGAAGCGAAACCAGTTGAGAACCACTGCGCTAGAGGTATGTTTATTTTGGATATAAAATACAATACATCTCTGCATGTTTCTCTTTACAATCTTTTTAAGTTGAACATAGTCACTGTCCTCAGAGTGACTCCTCATTTAGAGTCCGAGCATGGAGATGGTCAAGCACTTCTATGGTCTGAAGTGTTTGGAGGAGTCTGCAGTTGTTGTTTTTTCTAAAGCCGAGCTTTTTTTAAAGATGTGGTTTTGAGTCGGGGCGGAAAGAAAGACTCTTTAATGTGCTTTTTTTGGGGTTGCGTTAGTGTAAAGCACAGGCTGCTGGCTCGGCTTTGGCTTCACTGAGCCGGTAACCAGTACATGAGCCTCTTGTCCTCACCTCAGCCTTCTGAAAGCTGTCTGTCTCCTGCTCACACTCTAGAGGTGAAAAAGACACGGAGGGTTAGAACACAAGCACACGCTCTATTGCCTCTGCCAAAAGGGTCTTTCTGGGACAAATTATTGATGAAATATAATGTCTTCAATTATTTATCTTTTCACTAACAGCATTAGTCAACTCATTCCATTCAAACTAAATAATTTGTTGATAATTGATCCTTATTGGGAAAGAGCATTACACTTCTACACATTGCTCATCCTGCGCAGTTTGTGCTGCAGATATAAATGAGACTGTAGATCATTTGTTTACAGAAATTATTGTATGCATTATTGGGCATGATAATGACTGACTGCTACTTTCTGCATAATTGTTGCTTAGTTATAGCTTTGCTAAATCAGCTTTCACAATAACTGTTTGGTAGTGTAGTGTATAGTGTGTGTGTGTGGCCTGGTAAACCATACATTACGGGGACTAAATGTCCCCACAAAGATGGCAATATCCGAAATCCTTGTCCTTGTGGGGACATCTTTTGGCCCCCGTGAGGGGAAACGGTTTATGAATCATACTAAGTGATGTTTTTTGAAAATGCAAAAATGCAGAAAGTTTTTTGTGATGGGTAGTTTTAGGGGTATAGGGTTAGTGTAAGGGGATAGAATATGCAGTTTGTACAGTAAAAAATCCTTAAGTCTATGGAAAGTCCCCATAAAACATGAAAATGTGTGTGTGTCTCTAATAATACTATTAATGATGTCTAACAACAACTGCAGTAAATATTATGTTTTGTAAACCATTGTTTTATAGTGAAAATTCCTTTGGGCCAAACCAGCAACTGGTTTCTCCTTTTTTCAGTCAGTTAGTCCATAAAAATAACTACCACTTCATTGTCAGTGTCTTTAAGATATTGAGACAAGCCATTCTGTATTGAGTGAGTGCATCTCAATATCGGCTCATGTGCCAAACTGAATAATTTCCTTCCAGGGTCTTTTAAATAGGAAAAAAGGGGTGTAGATGGAGAATGATGGGGAAAAGAAGCAGGCCGTAGAAAAAGCCGTCCACATTTTGTTTACTTCTGGAGCTCATTGCAAATATCGAGCAGGATCGACAGCTTCTCCTCTTTTCCTTAAAGGATGTAAACATTTGTAAATTCGGGCTCACATGTGTCGAGGTGGATCAGTTTCCCCCGTCCACGGGGGTTTATTGAGTGTGCTATTGTTGATCTGCGAGTAAATCCCTGCATGCCCCCTCAATGCCTGGAGCCAGCCCCCAGCCCCTGATGCTCCCCGCTGCGCCCCCTCTCTCTTCCCTCTCTCTCTCTCTCTCTCTCTCTCTCTCTCTCTCTCTCTCTCTCTCTCTCTCTCTCTCTCTCCATCTCCATCTACCTGGCCAGAGCTCCTCTGTCTCGATGCTTCCGCCCTTTTCTTTTTCCGCTTCTGACGCTATCCGTCCGGCCACTCACTTGGTCGTATTTCCTATATCTATAGCTCTGTCCCATAGTGCGCGATAGGCATAGCACATATCAGATGTGAAGGCTGTTCCAAAAGGTATAGGCACCTTCATTATGCTGCCTCCTGAGATACCTTGTCTAATCACGTTCATCCTTAACAAATGCAATCCCAGAATGCATAGCAACAAAGTAAGTGAAATAAATCAATCAAAGATGCCGGACAATGTGAGTGAATATAATTTATAATTATAATTAAGATTTTTATAAAATGTATATTAATAATATATTTTTAATACACTAGAAAGCATTAATACAAATATTTAAAACCAAAATTATGTGTATATTTATGATTTATTTGGATTGTAAAATAAGTTAATGAAATATATACACTACTGTTCGAAAGTAATATTTTGATATATTATTACAATTTGAAAAAAAATGTGTTATACTTTTATATGTTTTAAAATGTAATTTATTCCTGTGATGCAAAGATGAATTTTCAGCATCATTACTCCAGTCTTCAGTGTCACATGATCATAATATGCAGATTTGGTGCTCAAAAAACATCTCCTATTATCATCAATGTTGGAAAACGTTGTGCTGCTTAATATTTTTGTGGAAAAGTGATTTTTTTTTTCTTTGAATAATGGAATGTTTAAATGCATTTATTTGAAATAGAAATCTTTTGCAGCATTATAAATGTCTTTACTGTCACTTTTGATCAATTGAATGCATCCTTGCTGAATAGTTTTATCATGACTTGTATTCCTCTCAAGTCGCCTGTTTTGAAATCATTTGAGTCCCTCGTGCGATCCATATGAGGAGCATTATTGAATGACTCTCAAAGTTTCTGTCTTTATAGACTGTTCCGAATGAGTTGCTTATGATGCTCCGTTTCAGTTTGGAGGCAGTAAGGTTTTGGAACTGAGCTTATTCGTCTCAGTAGTGTTCTGTCTTTGTCTCCCCATCTTGAAGTGATCATTTCATACCGTTTGCGTGAATCTGTGAATCCCACACTGTTCTCATTGCTGCAGTATTTGGTGTTGTGATGACACAGTGCCCATGGGAACTGTGGGAAAGCTCATGCGGTGAGTATCATCACCATGATTGAAAGCTGTTACATTCGTAGCATGCCCAACACAACTATACATCATTTCGACTGGTTTGGGCGGACCGTATTTTACTATCTTTTGTTATTTCACCAGGTGAACTGATTTTATCTCATTTAATCGAATTTCCTTTTAAGCCAGAGTTTTCTTTATGTGCTTCACGAGACGACGTCGTTCTGCGATAAGTATAATGTCATATCGCTATCTTCCCATTACATCTCACGTCTTCTGATCTTAATGCAAAACCCACTTGTGTTGTCATGAGCGAACGAGGCCATTTTGGTCTGGCAGTGTTCCATTAGACTTTTCCCCTCCTCTCTCCTTTGTCTTTGTCTTCTCCCATCTCTATTTGTGAGTCAAATCCCCCTCAGGTTTAGCCTAGGCTTTGTTATCCTGGATACTGTGCCCTCTCCCCATATATTTCAACTAAAGGTTGGCAGAGACTCCAGTCACCCGAGGGAACTGCTGTGGCCAGTGGAGGTTCACTCTTAAAATAAAGGTTCTTTATTGCCGTTGATGGTTCAGTGAAGAAGCTTTAACATCCATGAAACCTTTTCATTCCACAAATGGTTCTTTATAGGGGATAATATTAAAACATGCTTCACACTAAGAAAAACATGGTTCAACTGTTCACTGAAAGGATCTTTGGGGAACCAAAAATGGTTCTTCTATCATGGCATCACTGCGAAAACCCCTTTTAGAACCTTTAGTTTAAGAGTGGGGCATTTTATTAGAAGGATGACGATAAAGGAATCGTTCACACAAAAATGAATATTATGTCATTATTTATTTACCCTCAAGACTTTCTAAACCCGAATGACTTTCTTTCTTTTGTAGAATACAAAATGTTTATGTTTATATATATATATATATATATATCCTAGCTATTGGTGCCAAAAAAAGAAATAAAAGTATTGTAAAAGTGGTCCACACAAGTGCACTATATTCCAAGTCTTCTGAAGTCATATGTGGAAAACTGTATTTTACTGTATAATACTGTATTTTTCTAATTGTACAGCACTTTGGTATAACATTTTTTTGTTTTTAAATGTGCTTTATAAATAAACTTGAACTTGAAGTAAAGTTATGTTGATATCTAAGATGTGATTTCTGTTTAATGAATCAATTGAGCTTGTTCATAAATCTGAACTGAATGATTTGTTTACAAATCAGACTGATTCAGTTTGAGTTCAAATCAATGACCGTGGTTAACAGCTCACTGGAGGGGCAGATTTTCAGCGAATACTTTTAAAAATTTAAATATCAGTGTGTATTTATATCAGCTATTATAGGTATAGCACATAGGTCTACTTTTATGGTGCTTTCGAATTCATTATAGCTGTATGTGAAAAAAAAAAAAAAGGATTAGTCCATTAATTTAAATGTCTTTCTTTGTGTTCCTAAAAAGAAAGAAAGTCATACAGATTGGAAATGACATGAGAGTGAGTAAACAATGACGTAAATTTCCTTATTTAGTTAAGGAGCATGGTTTTAGGTCCCAGAATACGAGCTTGTTGTGAAGTTACTATAGCAGTATGTGTTTTGGAACAGGAATGTGAAATTTGAGTCACATCGAACAAGCAAACCCCAAACCAGATTTGTTTTCCGTTAACACTCATACCTGCCAGCCACTTTGGTCCAAGTTTGTTCTATTTTGAAACCCCGAACCCCTGCGGTATGGGAGCGCATGGGTTTTGCATCTGTTTGTTAATACGTTCAGCTGGACACATTGTCTCGCCAACACCTTCCAACGTTACCAAAACACAAACAAGAGAATTTCTTTCTCTGTTCCCCTTCCTCTATTCCTCTCTCCCTCACTATTTCTCCTCCCTTCCCTTTCTTTCCCGTCATTTCATCTTATTAAAGCACATGGATTGTCACCGTTATTTACCAAATATAGTCTGACAAAGAAGAAGTGGGAATTTTTACTGATTGAAGATCAAAGTGGCAAAGTCTCCTCCTCAAATCCCGCCCTTTCTATTAGAGCCCCTTAAGAACAGAGGAAAACATCAATTTCTCACACATCAATGGCGGCTTCATAATCAATTGAAAAAGACACTTGTATGGGGATGCAAATCTTATCTTTGTCTTATTAAAGCTTTTAGAAGATACATGCCAGGATTTAATGTTATTAAATAAAAGAGGTCGGTTTTTTAATCTAAAGATGCAGAGGCGTTAGTAATGGTCTAAATCAAAGCCTGGGGAGTCTCTTAATAACCAGTAGAGTTTTCCTATCCTTATTAATATTGATAAAATATACTGTGATGTGATCTCTGTGCTTATGATGCATTTTGGAGATGGTTAATGAACAAAAATAGGATGTTGGATTCATTTCCCAGCAAAAGGACTGCACTGGCGACCTGGGTGGAAAATGAGTTTTTGCTCTGAACATCAATATGAACAAAAGCTCTTGCTACTACTGTTGCTTTAAAGTGAGCACAGACCTCACTGCTTTTCAACAGCCGAGCCTCATTCTGGAGTGGTTTGTATATAAATATGCCTTTTTGTGTTTGTTCAAATATATAAAAAGACAACTGCTTTGCCTTCTGACTCGCCTTTGTTTCGGGTCATGAATTGCTTTCTGAAAGTGTAATGAGTCGATTTTATAAAAACTTGAGCTCAAGGTTGTTGCATGCAGAAAAATCGCCATTAAAGATCCCAGGTTGACACGAATCACACTCATGATGCTCCTGGCATTATGCGATTCTTTGAGACATTAAATTCACATGCACACACACACACACACACACACACACACACACACACACACACACACACACACACACACACACACACACACACACACACACACACACACACACACACACACACACACACACACACACAAAAGCGTCAAATAATCTATAGGGAAATCCCATACAGAAATAACAAATAAATAAATAAAACGATCAGGGTCTTTACTGGTGTTCAAGTTCACAGTCACTGACATAAATACACTTAAAACGATCAAACACAATCTACGATTTAGATTGATGAGGTCTGGTATTCACCTGTGCAAATGCATTTTTTTTTTAAAAACCTTCAGCTATATTTTTCAAAACAAAGCAGTTGAGATGCGATTTTTGATTGGTATTTGTCTAAAGCTGTCTGAGCTAAAATGCTAGCCAGATCGATTTGTTTTTTTGTTGTTGCATTAATTTCCTAACTAAGCCCTTGTATGAAGACCCTGCTATGTGTATCTATAATAGGGCTCAGCAGAGAACCACATTTGAGATTTAATGGACTCCTTTTTCTACAGACTTTCCCATCCCTGTAAAGAAATCCCTGTAATATCAAATGTGTCTCCTTTAGAGTTTCAGAAAAGATCTAGCCTGTTTTATCTACATTAATCTCTACTCTTACTGTATGTCAACAATTATCTGTTTCTATTTGAAGGAGTTTCAGAAGACGAAGCTGAATAAAACTGAACTGAGACCTCCATCAAGTCTCCTGAGGTATGAAAGAGCAACCTGTGTCTATTTCATTATGGATTGTTTAAATGCATTTAGAGTATTTAATCTTGTTATTTAGAATGGAGCAGTTCATTATGTAAAACACATCCTTCTGAGACTAATATCCATATACAGTTCAGACCCACATGCACGATGATCTATGATAGCTGTCAGCCATTGCCTCTACTACGATGAAAACTTTTCCTGCTCTTTCTGCCTGGGAAACTGCCTGCTGTTTCCTGTATCTTGCTCAGGAAGAAGCTTTTCAGATGCGTCCTTGAACTTAAAAAAGGAGAGGGCCTCTGCTAGAACAAATGTTCTGCAAATAATACACCCATATGAGGTCACCAGCAGAAAATAGGGTTAAAATAACAGCATCTATGCCAGTATGTATATGCATTTTGCCTTTTATTTTAGGTTTCCTATCTTAAAACTAAAATTCTCACAATTGTAAAGCCCAGTTATATTTCATTTTCAGCATTCCGCTTCGGGCACAGTTGAGCTTGCAAGCCTTTCAATGTAGACTCCATTGACTGTGAGTGTGCCGCTATAGTGGACCTTTCTTTACAAGAGCTAAAATCGATTGCGTGCTCTGTTTTCAGCTCAGTTTAAAAAATTGGGATGGGTGTGCGGACGGACAATACATAATTCGGACTGGCCGCGAGTCCGAGCGGAACGTGAACAAGGGAAATATAGGCTGAAATATTCTCCATTTTGTCATTATCACGTGACCTACCAGTGTCAGTTGCGTCGCTTCTTCATAAATCCTCTCCCGTGGCCTCATGGGATAGTAAAGTGTCCATCGTATGCACACTTCAGAATCACGCAAAAAGTAGTAGGTCATCAGGGTACTTTTTGCTTTTTTATGAGTACTGTGAATTTGGACATACTTCTTTTGTCACATGCTGTTTTTTGCCTACTATATAGTAGGGAAGTATGCAATTTCGGACACACCGCCTGTAGGAACTCTGAAGTGACGTAAGTCAGATGACAGAGATGTCATTTTAGCACGGCATTCAAAAACATCAACAACTGGAGGATGCCATGATAGGTGCCGTCGGTCCATCTATAGCTTTTTCCATGTTTGTGGAGTTAATTAATGGAGTAAGTATATGTAAACTATGTGTTTACACAGCTTTTTAAAAATGGCGGGTACCGGTGTTTCGTATGGCATGCATTCGGCCAATCAACGTACACTTACGTCACTGGTAGTTCCTATTGTGCTGGGTTACACTCTGAAGTAATTTAGTCCCCCCACGAAAGGTGTTCCAATAAATAAAATCGTTCCCAGTTCCTGTGGTTGCGAACACGCTAAAAAGCGGGTTATGCCATGGTGCCGTGATTTCTGCGGACTGGAAATGGGTTTCAATGAGCTCTTTGCCAGACTAACTTTCAGAGCAAATCTAAATTTGCCGGAAGTTGTCTGGGTTTTCCCAGGCTAGCAATTCTGACTTTACAACACGCATTTTCGACTTTATATCACGCAATTCTGACTTTATAACACGCAATTGCGACTTTATAGCAATCAATTCTGACTTTATATCTCGCAATTCTGACTTTATAACACGCAATTGCGACTTTATTTCACGCAATTCTGACTTTACAACACGCAATTTCGACTTTATAACACGCAATTGCGATTTTATATCACGCAATTCTGACTTTATTTGTTTCTCAGAATTGCGAGATGTAAACTCGCAATTGTGAGATAAAAAGTCAGAATTGTGAGATAAAAAGTCGCAATTACCTTTTTTATTTTCCTTATTTTCCAGTCTGTGGCGGAAACAAGCTTCCATAGGAACCCATAAAAGGATCCATATGGAATAGTTCAATCGAATTCTTGAAAAATAAATAAATTAAAAACTTTTTTTTAAGGGTTTCAAACATTTCATGAAAATATTAATTTAAATAGTTAATGTGATACTTTATCACTTGAAATTAAAATCAACAAAATCCACAATACACAAATGTTTTCTAACTGGACATATTCATATATTCAGTTTGTTAGTGTAAAAAACTTTTTGTGCCAAAAAATGTCTTTATTACTATAGGTGTTTTATTCTTTTATTTTTATTATTGGAATAAAGTTATTTGGAGTTCTATATAGAAGCCAAATGAACTTATTAAGAGTGCCAGCTGGTGTTTGGCCTCTTTTTGCTCCAGTTTATGTGCTTCTCTAAAGCCAAAAAAAGATATCTTCTCAACAAATTCAACTAATCTATTATAGAGAAGCACTCATAAATGATAAATATTTGGATAACAGAGAGTACGGCAAGCTAAAACACAAGCATTGCAAAGATCCCAATGACTTTATGTGATCATACAGCATTAAGGTTTTTGTCTTTACGACAAGCTGTTGTTGACATTAGTATAATTTATACAGACTATATGAAAACTGTGGGCAGGAATCGACTGTCTGCTGAGAGAGAGAGAACATTTGATGCAGAGGCTGTACTCAAGAGATAACTCTAAGGTCATAGGTTCATTCTCTGAGTAATGTAGGTTTGGTGTGATGTCAGAGAGTTTCCTCTGTGTGTGCCTTGGCTCCAATATTCGATGTGACTGCCGAGTTTAAGAGATGTGAGCACATACATACACACTGATGCACTGCTTCAGGTGGATACATGTTTGTATTGCTCCAAACCCAAACCTTGATAAATGTCTGTCGCATCCATGTATGAAAACGGGTGCTGTTTGTTTTGGAAAACAGATTCAGTGCTCCTCCTTTCCCAAATATTTCCCACTATGGAGTATCTGACAGACTCCAGGGGTGAGAGACATGTTCAGATGTAGTTAAAGCCATGGATGGGACTACAATGTTTTAATTTACAAATGCATCATGTTTCCATCCTCCTCTTTTATGCAAAATGTGTGACATTGCATAAAATAACAATGAATGGAAACAGTAAGATGCGCATAAATTCTAAAAATACGTACGCACTCAGTTGAGTTGGATAATTTTATGATGGAAACACATTTACCAAATAAATCTCTTGATGAACAAAAAACTCACATGACTTTCCTCAACGGGGGATGTGATTGGATAACTGGATTAACCAGCGGACCAATGTTGTTTTAGTTATTTTGAAATGCCAGAGCCAAAGTCTGGCGTCAAAATGATTTGGTTTAATTCCCTCCTTGAACTGTTTCACATGATTGCGTTCACAAACACCTTGCTGAACGCAAGATAGCATGACAGCGTTTCATCTGTGCGCTCTGAGGCACAAGTCATTTATGATGTAGGATAAAAGAGCCACAGTGGATTCCTTTTTATTACAGATATTTTGCGCCAATTTCCCAAGAAGTGGAAACTGGGCTTTATTCGCAAATGTTTTATTTCGATATTCCAATTTTGCGCACAAGTTAAACATAATGGGATGGAAACACAGCTAGTGATGTTCTCTGGAATACAGGTTTATAAGACTAAATGTTGATGTGGCAATCCAAGTTTCAAGATTCTCAGAGCCAAATAAATGACACATCTCTTAGTCAAATCCTGTGTTTCATAAAATAGAAAAGAAAAGAAAGATGCACTGTTTGACTTTGTTTGGAACTTTAATAATCTATTAACTTTTCCATTCCATCAAAACTGATTTACTCGCACACAAATGATCAGCGTGACTTTGTTCTGACTGTTGAGGATAACTCAATTAGCTTGATTCTGTTTTTCAGTCTGCCCTTAAAATATACATTATAAAATTAAACTTTGCATAATGTTGTAAAGAAAATAATTTCCCTATTGTTGGTCTGAGCCTGCAAAACATGAAGATCCATTAGAATCGCATAATTGTGGTTAACCAACTCATTATTCACAGGATAAAATTCAACTGAACTCCTACAGGAAAAATATTCTAAAATGGTGCGCAGAGGCTCTCTCACAATGGGGAAATTTGCAATTGACTAAATGCGAAAAGGTTAAATGCCAAGTTCCACTTGTAAAAACTAAAAAACTTTTTTTTTCCTCTTCCTTTTTTTGTTTTATTCAACTAGCTTAGAGGGGATCTGGCATAAATCAAGTTGTATTCACTATTAACCCAGCATTTAAAATGCACATATTGTTACTGTGAAAACAACCGGGAAGACCATTAAGAGAGCCCATAATATGCTAATTAAGAACAGAGCCATTTCATCCAGCGCATGAACACACAGGCATTGTGGGTAATTAACTGCTTGCACAGATGCAAAATCCTACCAGGTAACATTTTGCACGGAACTGTACGGAACAAATTATTTTCTATTTTTGTTTACTTAAACCTGATAAAATATTGGCGCAGAGAGAATAGGTCAGTCTGAACCGTGTTTTAACACCTGGATTGGTCATAGGTTTAGGTCCAGTAGGGGACTAAATAGAGCAAGGCTTGGCTTAGCAAGGCTGATAAAACGCACCCAATCTAAGTGAACTCTCAGTAACCTGCTGAGGCAATCCAGGGAGATGCTAGCTAGGAGCTCAGCTGCTTTGGTCTGGTATCTGCAGGCTCCAGACTTCTGAAGTCAAAAAGCAATGGGGCATCTTTCAGCTGCTGACAGCACATTTTAAATACTGAGCGTTATTGTTCAATCATATTGACACTATAAGGATGTCTATGCCATAGATCTTATATTTATAAATAATTTCAAAGAGTTTGAAGATGTGTCATGCTGCATTTTGGGGGATTATTATCCCAAATAATTCATATATAATCTGTGCTATATGATTTGTGAAATGTGATATTATTTATATATTCTGTTGCCGGTTGTTATATTGCTTGTTTTGTAATATATGGTTGCTTATATTAGAATAAAATGTTCTTCTTGTACCAAGTGCAAATTTGATTGGCATACAATGTATATTTATATTCATAAAAACAAAACTGTCCCCCCCCAGTATTATAAGGGCTACACTGCAAGGTCAGTTCAAATGACGTTTCTACATAATTCCACCAGTGAAATTCAGGTAGGAAAATGAATAAATCTTTCTGTTCACATTATACCTTGTGACCTTGACTGTTAAAATGGATGTAAGGAAATAGCTCATTTAAAAATTAAACAAATAAGTAACCAAATAATGTTAAATGGGGGGAAATACTATGATGAGCACTACTAATCAAAGCACAGAGGGATGTCTTATATAAAAAAATATATATCTCCCCTAGGGTTCTTGCCTAAATTTAAAAAAAAAATGCTTTATGCCAAAAAGGTTCTATATAAGGAGAAATGTCTTAAATGATTGCACGTTCATGTTAAATTTGTTATTTCAATTTTTTTTTGTGATAACGTATGTTTACGAGCTATATTATTAAACTCATACAATTGAATTAAAAGCGCCTGACAGAACCTTTTATGGTTCTAAATAGAACCTTTTCTTCCAAGAGTATATTTCATTCAATTTTGGGAAGCCACTTTTACCATATAGTTTTGTTTTAATTTCATAATCTTTTATTATTTGTATATATACTCATGTATTTTAATCCAAAACTAACAAAATATTAGCTAGAAATGCAAAAAAAGTTTGCCCTCGCATTTTTGCTGAGAAGAGACATGAGAGAAAGGATATTCAACCCCCACCCCCTTGTCTTTATTCATAATGAATACAGGTTATCTGGCCTCAATTAGCCCGTCTGCGCACACTCCAGCCTGTCTCAAAACCAACCCATTTCTAGTACTGGCCTATATATATATATACATACACACACACATTATATATACAAATATAAACACAATATGATACAACTCAAAAAGAACTTGTAGGTTTTTTGTGTCTAAAATTACACACACTCTAGCGTAGCATATATATCTATATATCTATATATATCTATATATATCTATATATATATATATATATATATATATATATATATATATATATATATATATATATATAGGCTATGCCCATTTTAGGCACACAAAAATGTTTTTTTTTTTTGTGTGTAAAATCATTGTCAAGCTGCAGTGGTTACACTTGTTGACCATTTTCAGTTTAATCACTGGTGAAGTGCACATGGATAGAAACAAAGATGTTGACATAATGAAAACATTTCAGTGTGTATGATTATACTGTGTAGAATAATGTTAGCCTGTTCTGCAATTGATCACATTTTAAAACACCAACCAAACTACGTCATTCAAACGATTGCTTCATATTTCCCCTTGCACAGTAAATCTTTTTAAGTAAAATAGTTTTGAAGTGATCGTGATGTTAACATAAATAGGTTTGATTTCGAGCAGTTCAGAGTATATTCTCATTTGAGTTGAAGTTTGTTATTTCAGCCCACTAGCACCTCCTAAAACAACTGCAGAAAATAAGGAAGCCGATATGATTCTAGCTGTGCGCCGTTTCACTGTTCAGATACACACAGACTACCGCACAAGTGTCTTCCGCCTATTTTTCCATTCATTCCTGTACAAAAGCTAACAGGGGCGACTCGCTTTAACTGTCCTGCTCTTCACCAAAAGCTCTTTTCCTCTCCCTCTCTCTGTTTCTCGCGCGCGCGCTCTCTCTTTCGCTCTCGTTCAAGCCCTTTTCCCCCTCCAGTACTTTTTCCTGCCCCTCTCTATTTATGAAAACGTCACTTCAAGTCCCTCCCTGTTTGAATCTCATTAGTTTTTTTCTTGTGTGTTTCTCCCTGTCAATAATCCCGAATCCAGACTCTCTCTATTTCCATCCCTCTCTATCTGTCAATCAGCGCCGCCTTTGAACTGAAAACCACTCCGACCAACTTCAACTCCCTCAATCCGAGCGCCTCAGCTCCGTCTCCGGCTTCTGTTTCTGCCAAGATTGCCCTCTTCTTTTTGAGTTTTGAACACTCACCCAGCCAAACGCCACTGCGAGTCCCTAAACTTAAAACTCGGGATTCGGGGATCACACCAAGATCAAGGGTTTAAAAACTTTTGGGTGTTTTGGCCCCCCGCAAAATTAGCGCTCCTCGGGAAAAATGCCGCAGCTGAACGGCGGTGGAGGGGACGATCTGGGTGCGAACGATGAAATGATTTCCTTCAAAGACGAAGGCGAACCGGAGGAAAAGATTTCGGAGAACTCTTCAGCAGAAAGGGATTTAGCAGATGTCAAGTCTTCTCTTGTAAACGAGTCGGAAACGAATCAAAACAGCTCTTCGGATTCCGAGGTAAGTGACAAATAACCGCGAATCCGCGACTTGTCCAGAAGTTTTACTTGCACATTTCTTGTTTAAACACGCTGCTAACTAGCTAACGATCTCCTCGCTGTGATTATTCAATGCATTCCCTGTGTTTCGTTGCATTTCAAGGCGGAAAGACGGCCTCCGCCTAGATCTGAAAGTTTCAGAGACAAAACAAGAGAAAGTTTAGAGGAGGGTGAGTGCTTGTTTTCTCTAAATCATCTTTTTGCACAGGACAACAACACTGTGCATCGGTTCCGTTTGCCTCTGCACATACGTACAAAGTTTTTGGGAATGTAACTTAAACTAAAAGTTTTCCTCTTTTTTCCCCCCCGCCATGTTAGCTGCGAAAAGGCAAGATGGAGGGCTGTTCAAGAGCCCACCGTACCCGGGCTATCCATTTATAATGATTCCCGACCTCACGAGCCCGTACCTCCCGAACGGATCGCTCTCTCCCACCGCGCGCACAGTAAGTGTTTTTAACGTGTTTCTGCAGCCACATACACGTAGCTAAAGCACCACGTCCATGTTTAGGAATTGCTTTGGTCGGCTAGTGAACTTCTGCCACAATTCACTCTGAGTCTGCACTGTACAGTGGCATGCCGCTCGCGCGGATACACTGTCGCCCTGAACGAGCGCTGCCCGCGAGGCGCGAGCGCGTGGACAGACCCGCGCGAGCGGCAAGTACAGTGGAACGCATAATGTGCTTTCATGACGTGCACAAACACACAGCTACTTTTTACTCCGTTGTTATTATTCTTTTAATTTTCCTCGACTTTATGTGCCTACTTGCCAGGTTATCTTTGCTTTATATTCTGCGATTTTACAGTGGGCTATTATTAATTTTAATGGTCTGTGTAGCCCTCTTTGAATAACTAGGCTAGTGGATTAGCTCGTTTGCTTTAAATGGGACATATAATGTACAGTAGCGTATGTTCCGGAATTTCTAAAACTGAAATGTACGAGAATGTTTGAACGATTTTATTATTATTAATAATAATATAATCTTCCCTGTTTTTGTTATTATTATAATCGTTGTTGTTAAAAATAAGGCGTTTCTGATATTTAACCTTACAAAAATGTAAAGCTTAATTTTAATTGAAGTTTTAATATTTTTCATATAAAATCAAAGTGATGGCATAATTATGATCTACGTTTTTTTCTGCCACTTTGAATAGAAAATCGAGTAAAAAGGATAAAGTAGTGTCAGTTTAAATGATAGAAACAAAGATGCTGTTGTGACATGATGATGGAAACATGTGTTGTACAATGTGCCACATAAAAAAAAACATTAGTCATTTATCTGAGCTAATTTATGAGTAATTTATCCTAGCTTAACAGAATGTCTATTTGTGTTATTTAAAGAATTCAATGCACATAAATGTTAATGCCAAAGAGCATCGTGGGAAATGTTTATGGTAATTAGTGGAAGTCAGTCAATGAATTTGTGATCGTCAGAATGAAAGCACAATATTGCTCATACCACCCTTGACATGAGTGTAGTACAATATTAGACAGTAGTGTCAGAAATATTTAAAAATGAATAAACATTTGCTTTAAATGCATTTTAAATATATTATATTTTATGTTTGTCATGGCATGATTTACTTTTTGTTTAGAGCATGCAATAGGTTGAATAACATGTAATGTGCATTGTACAATATTTCAGTGTAAATAGAGATTGTTGTTTATATCAGCTTTGCATAGTTGTCTGGCACCAGGATTAATTTTTGCTGATTAGTTGGTACATTTTTTATATTCACAATAGATTTTTTTATGTCATTGTTGTAGAAATAACATAAGGATAAGGAAAATTGTGCAGTATGACCTTGCTGTCATTCTTGATTTTCATAATCAGTTCTAGGTTTAATCTAAAACGTGAAGGTGCGCTTTATGACAATGACATGTGGTGTAACCTGAAATTAGGTAAATGACTACATTCAAAATGTACTGCTCTGAAATTTTGGATTCAGCTTAAAAAAAAAAGACATTCTCCTGTTTCTAGCATCAGTGTGACATTTTTGTAGAAACATCTCTGACTGTTATCGCGTGCCTCTCGAAACATGCCCTTTTGCTGAATCTGTTTTTCACTGTTTTTGCACATTATAGAAACGTTCACATATAAACTAAAGCACAGAAAATTATTAAAGCATCAGTATGACCACCGCAAATGTGCATAAATTAGACGGAATATAAAGAAAGTATTTGAGACCTAGCGTGTCTTCTGCATGTTAGGTCAGAATCTCAGAGATGCTTTTACCAGAGCTCATAGTCTGATAGTTCCTCTTCCTGCAGTGATGGAGCCCTGTCTAAATCGCTGGCTTATTCATTTTTGGCTACCAAGAATATATTTAGCAATCTCCCATGGAAGTAGGATCATTGTTTGATATCCTCCCCTATAGTATGTAGCTGGATGTACAGTGCAGGTCTGTTCTGGCCTTTTATCCAAAATATTATACCCATAGATATAATGCATTTCTTTATAGTTGTATGTTGTAATGTTTTGATCTCTTACTGTAACCAGGCCTACAGATCTCAGTCTTTGACATGGTGCTTTAGTCCCTCACCCCGCTTCTTTGCCATGAGGTCTGCTTCTTATGAGCTGCCTGGGCGTCCGACCTACGCCGCTTTGAAGTTGAAAGCCGTTGTATTCATAAACGCATTTCTTAAGTAGAGGATAAATAATTTACCTGAGCATCGATTAGCTGTCGCTCCGTTTAACGAATGCACAGGGCTTGTTGGGGTTTGCTGCCGATGATGTGCTTTTTAGGATTTGTTAGCTTTTTCCCTTTTCTCTCTCTCTCTCTCTCTCTCTCTCTCTCTCTCTCTCTCTCTCTCTCTCTCTCTCTCTCTCTCTCTCTCTCTCTCTCTCTCTCTCTCTCTCTCTCTCTCTCTCTCTCTCTCTCTCTCTCTCTCGTTTTTTTATTTTATAGAAATCTTAAACAAGCAGTTGATGAAATCCAGTTTTATTGCATTATAAATATTTGGATGTATTTACTGAACCAGTGTTTTATTTTAACCAGGATAAATTTGCTACTGCTGCATTATTTATCTAAATCTAAATGGTTGATATCAGAGATGTGATTTTTTTTATTTTATGTTATTTTATTTACATAGGCCTTGTGTCAGCTGAATTTCCCTGATGGCCCGCTCTTGCAATAGTGATGAAATGGTTTTCCCTTAAAGGGTGTTTGAGTGAAGAGAGAGAGAGCCAGTTTAATTCGTCTGACCTCTGAGAGCTGTAATAATGAGGAGTTTGTGTTTCCAACCACCTCAATCGGAGAAGCTTTATGATGATTTGGTAGCATTTAGCAATTTGATCATGCCTGTGCTTTCTTTTGTTTTCCACACTAAAAACTGCAGACAATAGCTACTCTTCCCCCTTTCAATGAGAGCAGTTTGCGTGACGGATGCACGGCTGCGGACACACTCTATGTGTGTGTTGTGGTTGGAAAGGTGCTGGGTTAACTGGGTGGCTGTAGGCTAAAATCACACCTCAACAGGTCTGTGGAGAGGGGAAAGCGAGGTAGAGCAGAGGTCTGGCCGGCTGAGTTCTGGCAGGGGGCTTTATGCCCGTAAATCCGCTGGGTTTATTTACTGCCTCTCTGACTTATGAATGTTAAGATATTTGACGCCACCCCTGGCCCCATAATTCCTTAGGCCTGCAGACTTTTGGCAGAGGTTTCAGGTTTCAACGTATAATTATGCGTAGTTTAAAAAAAGAACGAAATATAAAAGAAGACAAACTTGCAACACCCAAATGAACTCTCCGCTATTTGGAGCAAAGAAATAGAGATGCTTGGAGGAGGCCTGGAATATTGTTTAGAATTTTTTTTTTTTAATAGGGTACTTTAATTGAAATTTTACTGTATCATTTAATATAAAATGTAATAAATTGATTTTGTGTTTTAAATCAATTAGTCTTTTTTTTACTCAAGATGCATTCATCCCTAGTGTAGCCATGCATGTACATATTTTAATAAACCATGGCTGAATCTTTTTAGGCTAAGACGTCAGTAACAATGGTTTATCGTATGGATTATGTGTGCTGAATAGCCTGTCGTGTGAGGTGCAGGAGATAGTTTAATGCGGATTTACAGGGATAGACTCATACCTTATCAAATTGGCTTTACATGTTAATGGCCCCTAATTGCTATCCGCAGGGGGCTCACCGAGCTACGCGCTCGCGTTTTGTGCCGCTCTCCACAAAATACACTCCCAGTTTATTTAGAAGGTTGCCATCCTTTTGTTTTGCAAATCACTTTTGTTTACAAAGAATGGCGGAAGCAAGATTCTCTCTTTCTCTCCCTCCACCACTCTTTCCTTCTCCTTTTCTTTTTTCCCTCCTCCTCCCATCCTCCACACACACACACACACACACACACACAAAAAAAACCCAAACGGTTTCTGTTTGCAAGAGCTTGATAAACACCCATAAAAAAGTGCAATCTGTTTTGGATTTGTGCGAGTTAAGTTGGGGAGCAAAGTTTGGCACCATTAAACTGAAAGCGGGGCCTGTGAGACATTAGCGGCGCACAGCACATTCTCAGGGCTTAATTAGTCCAAACTGTAATTGTTCATGGTCTGCCAATAGGAGTAATGCTCAGGAAGAGTGGAGTTGCACTAAATCGGCCCATGGTTTTTAAAACAATAAATCACTCGCATATTTGTGTCGTGATTCAGATAGAGTCCCGACCTCTCCCATCTCGACATGTGGTAAATTGTAAAGTCAATGAATCGCAGATGTGGGTGGGGGGGTCGGAGGGGGTGGGCCGTGAAAGAGTACAGTACGGTTTTGTTAGTGCTTGGTAAATGAATGGAAAAAGGTTTGTGCTGTAAATATTTACTGAGATGTTTTTTTTTTTCTTCTTCTGCTTGCTGTGCTCAATTGTCTTGTGTTGATGATTTTGGCAGGCTGCTCTCTATGATCGTGTGTGAAAATAACCTTTTTGTTTTTTCTGTTTCTCTCTTTATCCCTGTGTCACTCTGGTGTTTTTTAAGGCAGCATTGTGTATACACACAATGTTCTGCACTAGTTCAGTAGTTAATGAAGGTTTCTTGTTAGGATGTGGACTGTTAAGAATTTCATATTCATGTCGCAAATAAATAGAAATAGTCTTTTTTTTCCACATTTTATCAGATGCCACTGTTGGGAATTATATTTTTGTCTTTTTCTTGATTTATTTCCGCCACATTTGTTTTTAAAGCTGCAAACGCAATCCTGTCCTGTAATGCTGTTGTAAATTCTGTGTCTCATGGAGCTGCATTGGCTTAGCAGCTGTGTGTTGTTGACCCCACCCCTCACCTCTCTCCTCTTCACCATTTCCATACACAAAGATCAACACAAAGATTGTACTGTACGTCTGGAATGCAACTTTTGTCATCTGTTAAATATAGTCCTGCTGCTGGCCTACACGCTGAGAGGCTCCTGAAACATGGAAATGAAATTATTCTTTCTGTGCACATGCACCCGTGTGCTGGCCTGTGCAGCTGTATGATAGCTGCGTGTGAATTCTTATATGACAAGCAGATTTTACTGATGGGCGTGAGAACGCCAGTGTTGAGGCCTTTTGAGTCAAGGACTAAGTCCATTGATTTCAAGAAGTGCAAGTTTCCAAATGAAAATCTATGAAAGTACTTGTGCTGGTATTTGCATTCATATATACAATTTGGCAGATGATGTAATTTTTTGTCATAATACACAAATGATGTAATTTTTACTCATAATACACAAATATATGGGTAAATGTTTAGTTGTTAAAAGAGCCCGAACATTTTTTTTTTGTTATGATTACAAACTAGTGTTTTGTTCAAAACTGAAATTTACATATACATTTCATCTAGTAAAATTTATTCATTTATTTTTAAGTATTCGGGAGTGAGTTTGTTATAAAAAAAATTATAAATACAATCAGCTATTTCAGATATTTTAAAAGTCATTAATGTGTATTTATTATGGCATATATATGTAAATATGTAAGGGAGATTAGGGTTAATTGGTCATTTTTGCTCCAAGGATTTTTGGAAATAATCTTCTGCATTGGCACATACCTTAAAATCTGGTGAAGCTACTGACCATTAGCCCTAAAAAGCTACAGACCATTTCAACTATTATTACCCAAGTAGGAAAAATAATAAATCATTTAACACATTTTTATTTTTAAATAGTGGGGCATGTTGTCACACTGTATGCAGACTACTAAAGACTTTTCAGGAAAGCTTTGAAAAACAATTATGAAACAAAACAATTTGTGAAACAGGAACAAATGTTAAAGGGAAACATACATAGATGTTTTTGTCCAATAAATATTGTAATTTGTGCATTTTTACAGTCTGCTACATTTGAAATATATTTGACAGCTTGCTTGACCCAATAAAAATGTGACAACTTGCCCCAACAATGAATCTATTTTCACTATATACTATAGTTAATTTTTTCCCCGGAATGTATTCTAGTGCAGTTTTGTGTTCACAATACAATATGATAAAAAAAATCTAAATTTTATATTTATTATTAAGAACTTTTTTTGTAAATAAACCTTGTTCTGAAGGAATTTTTTCCTTTGCTTGTTTTAGAGAAGTTTACCTTGTGCAGTATGCTGGACTGGAGCGGGGGATTATGAAAAGCGGGAAAAAGCGGGGTCGATTTGCCCGCCATGGCATAGTGGGGGAGATGGAAGACGGAGAGGAGGGAGATGCACAAAGACAGTCTGAATAGGGCGCATAATTGCTGCTAATGTGGGGGCAATGAGAGTGGCGACAGTTCCTGGTTAGATTTCCAAACAATAGAGCCCCTAGGCATTTATCTACTAAGAAAAAAAATGAAGGAAAGAAAAAACACAGCAGGGACTGAAACCGACAAGGAGGAGGTGACAAGTTTATAGTCATGTTTGATGGACAGGCCTTGTGTGTGGCACTTTTTTCCCCCCTTCCATCTCCTTTAACTTTTTTTTTTTTTAATGAATCAAGCTATTATTAATGTTATTAATGCTTCCTGATTCCCGCCTCGTCATCAAAATGTCGGCTGGAAGTTCTCCAGCGCAGAGGCTTGGGTGACGCTGGTGGAATTTGGTTGCACTGGGCTTTTGTTTGGATTGGAACATGCTCGGGTTGGGCCAAAGTGCACACACATGCTCTCTGGAGCTGCCATCTAACTTGTATGCTTAATGATAGGAGTGCACAAGTTTCCATTGAAAGAGCATGTGTGTGTCTTGTGCTCATCGGCACAAAGTCTTTTTTTACTGTACATCATTCATTATCAGACTTTATGATTGACATTGTCAATATGTCATGTGAATCACTAGTACAGAATACACAATGACATCAGAGTAAGTGGTAAATATTCTCCTCTGATAAAAAGCCTGATAGAGTGACCATCACTGTCTTTATACAGACAGGAAGTCTGTCGCTGACATACATTTTCAGTGAAACTTCTACACAGAAAAACAAATAAAAACCTATCGGCATCTATTTTTAAACACGAAAGTAGGACAAAGTTAGCTTCATTAAGGCATGTTATTGAAGCTTCCAAAGAAAGATGAAGCCTGACCAGTCACTGTTTTGCTTCTGTATTTATTATTCCGTCCTGTGAAATGTTTCTCTTTGATAAGGAAGTGAGCTAATTTAATGTGGCACCGACAAGTTTGTCTTCTAGCTCTGATTGCAAATTGAGATTCTATAACGTTTCTTTGCAGAAGGTGAAATCCTGTTTACTTCGATAATCTGCATTCATTCCTGTAGATATGTTAGGATCGTTTTGTGTGTGTAAAGCACATAATTGAGAAAGTAATAGGTGATAAAACTCAGCCCATGTATTTTTAATCTTCTAATTAAACTTTTAATTGCCAAGGGATAAGCTCTGAGCAGGGCCCAGAGTGTGTGTGCGTGTGGATGCGCGTGTGCTTGTCTGTTCACTAATGAGTTTATTGCATGCTTGTTTCTAGCAAAGGTTCTGCATTCTGAACTGAACAAAAGGTGAAGGAGATTTTCTACCAGGGTAGAAGGAAATTAATCCGCTAATCGGGGGTTTATATTAAGATTAGAGGTACAACAGGGCAATATTTGCATGCATTAACAGATATAGGTGCTTTATGAACTTTATAAACCATGTTTTTTTTGTTTTATTTGGTACAGATCTTCCCGTATCTGAAGATAACCATACCCTGTGTTAAATAACAGGCATGTGATGATGTTCGTGGAACCTTGCATTATGCTATTTCATTGGCCATATTCTGCTCAATGGCTTTCACACAATATAGATAATTATTTCAGCTGATTAGCATTGTGGTTGTCACATGGTTGTATACCAGTTTTGTCTTGTTGATGTGTCTGAGGAGAAAGCTCACATAGGGTCTCACATCAAATTGGAGGGAATTGTCTACACCTCCAACGTACACACAAAATGTTTTTAGCACAGGCTGTAGGAAATGTTGGTTTGTTTGTTTGTATGTTTCACCCTTAAGGATTAGCCTGGATCAACTGTCGCTAGCTACATCTCATTAGAGGATGGTGTGAACACTCAGTACAGTCGATTCCAAAACGCTGGGAATTGACTTCCCTCGCTGAACGAATTGTCAATTGCATTGTGAGCGAGGGGTGTAATTGAATGGAGGTGTATCTTTGGGCAGCTGCCCCTAGGGCTCTGTGAGTCTGATCAGTGTTATCCAGAGGTGGCAGATGTGGTGTCTGATTACAACCAATGTCCTTTCACAGTGTTAAGATCTAAACGCTGACATAGAGGAGATGTAATTCAGCAGCATAGAGATGATGACTACTTGCCAGTCATAGTGAATAGTGATCTCTCTCCACCAGCTATCTGGTGAACGGAAAGATTTAGCAATGAGTAGGAGTGATTTATAAGGAAAGAGAGTTTAATCCTGACCTGGAGCTGTTTTCTTTAGCCAGCAATCAGTTTAAGCGACGCTGGTATGGAATAAGCAAGCGACAGCGGCAGCATGACGTTTGTCTAGATGCCCTTTAGAACCGGCAGTTTTTCTTTATCTTCAGCTTTACGGCTCCTGTATCTTTATGGGCCGTCGCGCTTTGCATTTTTCAAATATCAATAAAGATAAGTTGCCTGCTTTGTCATAGCATGGGGCGTCGAAGTGAAAGATTTCAGGTCACGTAGGGGTAAAATTATCCAGCGTTTGAGAACTGTGTTGAGCAGTGGCGTAGGTTTGATTTTGAAATTGGTGGGGACGGGGACATCAATATATATATGTATTTTAAGTTTTGATCAAAATTATTGCTAGGGATATGTCAGTGTTACTGGATATTGGTAGGGACACGTCCCTAGCGTCCCTACTAAATTCTACGCCCCTGGTGTTGAGAACCATGAAAGCCTAAATCTTAACAATGATCTGGTTTTTATACAGAAGCCTTAACTTCTCTCAGATTAATTTGTTGAGTTGAATGATGTATGTGATGTTCCTTAACTATCTGGGCTGTCTTACAGTATGGAAGGTGAAGACAGGAGATGTTTGCTGGTAAGCAAGCGCAGGAATTCATATAGTGGGTCGTCTTAGTCCAGATCTTGAGGTCTGTGGGGAAGGAAGTCCCACAATGTTTACACAGCCCAATTGTCCTGTGGGCCATGGAGTGTCTAATGCACTACTGTTCAAACACTTGTGAGAGCACAGATGACCCCTGCAGCAGACTTCGACACAAGTGCTGTGTGTGTGTGTGAGAAATTCAAGCTCTGTAGTTGCAGGCCACATTTACTGGAGATGCTGTATGCAAGCACCTAGTGGTGTGGATGAGCAGTACTAAAAAACAGTGGAGCTTAATTCATGTTGGTAAGCAGGAAGACTGAGAGATAGAGAGGGAGGGTTATTATGAGCGACAGAAGATCCCCTTCTTACAAACCATGCCTGTGGGGAAGCCAGACATTGACATACGGGGGAGTCATCGAACTAATTGTTGTTTGAATTACCTGTTATGATCCAAAGACAAATCTCCTCCTCTCCTGCCACTGAAGCAGAAAATGTAGCCTGGATTGGCATGATGTTAGCAAGTGTGTAAACCGCGCTTCAACAAGATGGATAAATGCAATTATTGGCTAGGCCAGGAGAGGGAAAATCCATTTAAAGCTCGAAACGCTAACCAGGGGCCGTGGTTAATTCATTTGTCCAATTTGTGGGTGATGTACGAGTGTCGTGGCACATTAGGCAAGGAGAGTGTATGCATGGGTTTGCGTTTGTGTGTTTGTCTCAACCAGGGGGATTGTGGATGTTTCTTTGGAGCTTGTGACTGACCCCCCGAAGCCCCTCCTTTTTCCCATCAACCCCCCTTCTCTTCCTCCGCCTGTCATTTCAGTGGATAATACAAATGGGGCATGAGCTCTCAAATGACAAAAAGATGCACTGAGAGCAAAAGAGCAGGATTGCAGTTCAAATGAGCCGAGAAGAGAGCCACACTCCGTAGGGTGGCTCACCGAACGTGGCTTAACACACGCCTAGAGTCTTCAATCACGACCAGTCTACCAACTCAGAGTGTGAGGAAGACAGGTTGAGGATGCAGTACCGGGTCAGAAGCTTAGTCATGCTGAAGTAGGGCCCTCTATGACCTAGTTTGACTCTGTCATTCTCCCTGAACTCTCCTCAGTTTACAATTAAGTTACAATTACCATATAGAGTCTGCTATTTACTCAAGGCATGCAAAGCTGTGCTTTATCACCTCTGCATGCCCATTTCCATCCATCTCATTACCCTTCTGAAGGGCACACCAGTATTGACCAACCCTTCGAACAGATTTGTTGTCTTCCACTTTAAGATTGCGAAGAGAACTTCCACTTTAGGATTGCAAAGAGAAGTCCCTCCATCTGGGGACTTTCTCTTTTTGTAACTTTACTTGGGTAAACGAGTTCTTCTCCCGAGGCATGTCAATCTGCCTGGCTTTCACACTATTGATTTAGAGCGGATAAATATCCTCTACTCCAGTAATGAAAAGTCCCGTTGGTGAGAAACCACTTGACGGTTACGCAAGATTTGTGGTATGCAAACACAGTGGTCAGAGCCAGGGGAAAAAGGCATCAGTTTACAGAGCTTGGCCACAGATTGAACCAAAATCTTTATCAGCATGGTGAACACAGTGAAGGTTTTGAAAGCAGAAAGGCGTTCAGGTGCCCTTTGCCAAAGAGTCTGCGCTCTGGTTGAGGCGTTGAGGACATGAGGAAGGTTTTAGATCTGGTCACCTGACTGTGTACTTCTCAGGCTGTGAGGTCAGGAAATCGGAGCCGGCAAGGAAGCAGCTGGCCCTGTGCCGTTCTCACAGCTGCTGTGCGGCCTTACACACTCGACACACTCGCCTCTGGGATCGGACTCCAGGAGTGCAACCGCACACTTGAGGAGAACCACTCATGTTGCTTTTTGTGGTCAGATCTTACTGATGCTACTTAAGTCTGAGCAAATTTTATGTTGACAGTTATTTGGTTGCACATTTCTACTGTCTTATTACAAAAGGGAGAACCAGAGATGCTTTGGCGGATGTGACTGTGTTCCCGGAAGCTCCCTGTGACTATTTTCAAAAACCTCTCTTCTCAGTAGCATCTATGTTAGTAATTTCCGGCTTCCTCCCGACTGCCATCTTCTGATGAAAAATTGATTAATCATGTGCATGTCCATGGAACAGAACCCCCCCCCCCCATAACTAGTTGGTCCCCTTTGCAACACTCTTGAGGTCCTTTTCCAGTTTGGTATCTCCCACATCTTTTCATGCAAGAATAACTGCAGGCAGTAGCCTATTGACCGATAGTCAGGAAAGGATTAAGAAAACAGCTTGGAAGTTTTCTTGGCGCTTCTTGGATCACTTTAGAGCAGCGAACATGCCTTGAGACGCAACTGCTCCGGTTTGTAGGGAATCTGCCTGTCTTTTTAGGGCCAAGCAGGGGACAATTATTTTTGAACAGCTATTCTATATGAACTAATTTGAGCTGGTCTTAAAGTAATTGGATTTAGTGACCGAGTTGTTGTCTTAAGCCATGACCCTGTGCCCTCTGCCTTATGGTAGCTAAGGAACAATAATTAAAACCGTAAGTCTGGGAGCACAATGAAAAAATTCTGCCTTTGCCCCGTGTGTTTTATGAAATGGAAAATGTTAATGTTACGTTATAGTGTGGCCTACCCCCCAATGGTTAAATGTATATTTACTGCTCTAGTGTTGGGCTGAGGAACTGCTCCCATCTGCGGCATGAAGTCTAGCCACCCAGCATGGAATACTACACCCTGGGGCCCAGCCAGAACATGCACCAATCAGACTTGTATTAACACCAAGCACGACAGGTGAGCAATCAGGCGCTGCTGCTAGCCAAGAATTTGGTCTGCAAATATTTTTATTGACTTTATGGCTCATATAGTCATGACTCCGACTGAGTTTTGAGTTTTGTATTCTGTCAAAAACAATTTTAATTGTTTGTTTATTGGCACCAAGGTGCGTCTCTTTCTCAAACGATGTTGCAAGATGTAATTTATGTTGATTGGGAGATTGCATAGTTTAACGCTCGGGGTGCTGTGGTCTAGGACTCTGGAAGAGGCGACCGCTAATTGTTGACAGAAGCCATGGGCAGAGGAAAAGAAGAGGGAGAGACAGACAGAAAGAAAGAGCGAGTGAGGGAACGAGCAAGAGAAAGAATGAATGGGCTCTGGCAGCAAGGTTGTGGACTGAAGCTCTGGGTTTTCAGGAAAGAGTGGATTCTTGGGATGTTCCCCAAAGACAAACGGCAGTGCCGAGCAAAGCTCATAAACCAAACACCCTCCCTTTTTTAAGAGAAGAACTCTCGTCACTTCTCAGTTGTGCTTGTTATGTGGTTTACCAAACCAAGTTGTTTGGAAATGTCTTGTCCGGTAGAGGAATAATATATATATATTTTTTCCACAACGGATAATAAGAGTCGGCATTTGCACGCACTGATATTATTAGAATTAGAATTTTATTCATTTAAAACAAACCCGGCTTCCACTTCCCATCTTCACGCCTTCTTGATCTCTGTCACAGATGCTCGACAGGAGGGCAAATCTGCTTTCGCTAGCTTCTCGTGAAAATCCCGCTCGGCGGTGTTGTTCAGTTTTGGTATAATTTAGCAAATAACATCAGTAATGATTCAATTGGGCATAAAGTCATTGGGTGATGGTCTGTTTGCCATCTGTCTGATGGGATTACTGTTTCTGTGTAATTAAAAGTGTGACCCTGTGGGGAGGGTGGTGGAAGCACAAGACTGAGTGGTACACCCGCTAAAAGGAGGAGGAGGGGAGGCAAGGACCTTAGTTCAGCACTAAAGATAGCATGCGCAACAGAGCGCTGCAGAAGTGCCAAGCTCTTTACATGGATGTGCACGTGTGTCAAACCCCTGGCTCGTTTAACTTCAATTTAGTTGGGTAGAGCAGACACCCAAAGTCTGAGTGATCCCTGTGTGCAGGCAGTGTATCGGAGGGAGGTGGGGATGTGGGCTCCTGCTTTTACTCTGATTTCACCTGGGGTTTTGTTTGGACTCTTGAGCCTCAGTTTCCCTTGGACTCTTTCCAGAGACTACAAGCCTGGCTTTTTTCAAGGCATCCTCAGAACCAAAGTGAAAGGCCCTGGTCAGGCCTGGAATTGGATTTCAGATTTGATCTTGTTGTGTGTAGTAAACAGAACATTAAAGGCAAGAACATGGTACCTAATGAGTGGATTTGTGTCTGTGTGTGTTTGAGTGATGCATCCCTGTCACTGCCCAAATCAACAACATCCTTGTTTCTCTTTTTATCTTATATCTTTAAACATACATTTACATATACTTTTATTTTTATTTATTTATTTGTTTTTATTATTAATAGTCAAAATTATATTATATTAGTGTGATATTGTTTCTAATAATAATAATAGTAGAAATATTACAGTAATGATATAAATAATTAATTGTTTATATATTTTATTGTTTGATATTTTTTCTACATCAGAAAAATAAAGTTTGGTGAAGAAAAATGCTCACACAAACAAAAATAACTGGTTTAATTAGCATGGCTGGCTATGGCGCTGCCTCGGTGTGGTTGACCGGGCATGACCGAGGTGGCAATGGCCATGGGCATGGGGCCAAACGTACAGGGAAATTACAGGGTGAAATCTCAGGCAAGAAATAGGGCCTGCACTGCCTACTTCTCATATTTTGCCATATATCTAACATGGCTGCATACATTTTAGTATGTAATAACCCTTGACCTGTTTTTGGACCTCTTTGACCCCCCACCCCACTTCACCACATTCTCTGTCTGCTTTTCTCATTCAGCCTCTTTATTTCTGCCTTTTGGACCTCTTCTTACTTTCTCCTCCCCTGCAATTCTGCCTTTCTCTTTCCTCCCAGTGTGCACTCTGATTACCTCTCCAAACTGGCAATAAGTTGATTGCTTTACAGAGATGATGTAAGCCCCTGCCCTAGGGTACATCAGGTTGGCTTTCGCCTGCTTTATCTTGTAAAGCCTAAATTAACAGCTGGTTTGGTTTGAGTTCTTCTGGATCTGACTAAAGGATTAGGCTTCGTTCTCATGTGAGTCAATCTGGTTTGATTTATTGCAGGTCTATCAAAAAAGATCAATGGAGGCCCTTTTGAAAGTAAATCCTTAATCGCTCTTTGCACTTACGTGTCATCATTGTGAGTTTTCTCTCCCTCTCTCTCTCCCTCGTTCTCATTCCCTGCCTGTCTTCCTCCGGCTCTCTTTTCTCCTTGCCTTTTTTCTGTCTCATCTCGGGAACACGCCGATCGGTAGTGTCAGAGGTATTTTGTTGTTATACGGGATGGATTTTTTTGCTCTCATTAGCCGTCCATCACTGCAGCTCAAATTGAAGCCCAGCTTTGCCGGCGCAGGCCCCGATGTCGGCTCGCTGCATATTTTTATCGCAGCGCAAATCTACCTGTACGTGTCTACACATCCCAATGCCCACAAAACCTAGGGATGAATACGAGTATAATCGTTTAAAAAATACCGAAATATACCATAAAGGGGGCTCATTTTTTATTTTTCTTACTGTCATTTTCAGCGGTACATTGTGATCTGATTGGTCAGCAGTTTGCTTCAACGCGTCGCTGAACATGATGCGCAACTAAATGCAGTGTTACGTCACTAAAGAGGAGCACCGTTTGGGTGAATCTGTTGATTCAGATGGTTCATTTCAATGAACTTGAGTCAAAAATGAGTCAATCATTTGCATTGATTCAATTGCATTGTTCACAACTCGACATAGCATTTAAGTGAGAGGCGATGCAGTGGCCAAAAATGCCCAGCTGGCCCAAATTTACATAAATAATGGGAACAAGTTAAGCGGCAGCCCCTGGATGACCTGGAAAGTGAAACGGGATCTGCTTGTCTTTAATATTCCTCCCCTCTCATTCCCACTTTCTTTCACTTGTTCCTTCTCTCCTCCATTCTTTTAACAACAGGCCTATTATCCACACTCATTTTTTTCCTCCCTCTCAAGGCCATGACTCTAAAAGAATCTGGTGCTGGAGCAGAGACACTGGTATGGCCTGCCTGACGGGCAGCCTCACACACACACTGACCTACTACGAATGATAATTGTGGTCAGACAGTATATGTGTGTTTTAAAAAAAGGATCACGTATGCTGTTTTCAAACAAAGAATGAGAAGTGGTCAGGATTGCGAAGCCATAGAAATTATATTGTTGTGCAACTTAGTGACTGATTGAGAATTCAAGGTCCAGAGAAAATGTGTCTCTTTCTTTTCTACATGAAGTGTTATCTGTGGTGCTGTACTACCAAATGGCACACTTGTGATTTCAAGGACTTGCAAAAGTCGCATTTAAAGTCTGTTGGGTGTCTTATTTGTGATTATAGGTTTCAGAAGGATTATTTTATTTAATCAGTTCATTTGTTCGTTTCAATGAACCGGTTAAAAAAAAAGATTAATTGATTTTACATGCGTAACATGTAAAAGTTTTTGTAGTGAAATTAATATTTAGTTAAATGGCTCATTTGAGATGTTTTCAAGTAAATTAAAGACATTTCAGACATAAAAAACGATTCATTGATTTGTTCGAGTCATCACTTGAGTGTTCACAGAAGTCCCTGCCTCATTTTAATCTTTTTTTATAGTAAAATGCAAATTTAGTTAAATACAACTCATTAAAGATGTTTTCAAATAAATGAACTGAATTCGAAATATAGATTTAGTCCAATGTTCGTGGTTGTTTTGCAAATCCGTTCAACCCAATCATTTGAAAGAACCCTTTCAAAAGAAAACCTTGTTTGCATATCAGACATCTATTCCTACAGCATTTTGTTTTCTGTTTTCAGTACGTCCCCCGCTCATTTTATACAGACATGGTTTATTGTGGCGTGTGTGATTATGCATGTGTGTGTGTGGTGCTGAGAAAAGCTCAGGCAGATCGATGTCAAGTTCAGGTGTGTCCCCCTCCCTGGCTGGCAGAGCAGGGCCGAGGGGCCGAGCAGGCAGGAGGGAGGGAGGGAGGGAGGGAGGGAATTGACAGGGTACGTGGGAAGGAAGGGCTCGCTGTCAGCCAGACAGACCTCTTAATCCTATAGCCCTGGGGAAAGGGTGTGTGTGCGTGCACGTGTAGACCTATATTTGTGCGTGTGTGTGCAAAATCTTCAAGCAGAGGTTAGTTGGTTTAAACGCACCTCAGCTGAGCCTATGTGTGGGTCTTGTGTCTGTCTTTGTGTCAGTTTGTGAAGGACACCATTTTATTCAGCCAGTGTTTGCTGTAAGTCAGATGTCTTATTGTATATTTATGTGAGTATGGTACAATGTGTGTGAGGGGAGGAGGGTGGAGTAGTGGATCTGTCGATGATGCATCATACACATTTTGCGCCCACAAGCCTTAGTGTTTCTCTTGGCACACCCTCATTGTTTTCAACACTTCACTGTAAAAGACCCAGAAAGGAGCGATTGCATCACCTCAGAGTTCGTTAAAGCAAAGCACACTATTTAGCCACATTCCATACAAGCCTGCTGCTCTCTAGCTTGCATTCCCACCCTCCCTCACTCTCTCTCTCTCTCTCTCTTTGGCATAGACTTTTGCATATATCACGGGCTGCCAGGCTAAGAGCCTGGGACTTCCCCACGCCACACTCCAAGCCTTTGATCCCTTGCTTTGGAGGTAACATCAAAAGCAGAGGCATAGAAAGGCAGCTACTACTGTGAAGTTCAATGTTCAACTTGATGGCTTGGCTGAGGGCTTTTTTTCTGTACTGCTTCCCCCAGCTGACAAAAAAACACACAGTTTGTAGCCAAGGTTTTTTTTCCAGTGCATGTTAACCTTTATAGAACACATCTGTAAAAAAACAAAACCCACCCCCAAAACCATATAAATCTGCATGTCCGTGTCTTGCAGCCTTGCATGAAGGATGCATTGGAAACAGAGCCTGAGCATTGTTAACGCAGCGTTGCACTGAATTGCATCAAGTAAACGAGTAGAATGGAGAGAGAATATGAGGCAGAGAAGCCGGCTAGATGCAAGTTGAAGTGCCCACGTCATCAGTGACTCTCAGAGTCTGTTATAGAGTGAGACAAAATGTTGTGGGTTGCTTTATAGCACACTATTACTATGAAACAAATGCTCATCAGATTCATGTCGTTATTAAATCATTGGTGTTCATTAAGGTCCTAAAGCTGCTGTCACAGTAGAATTTCACTTCTTTCATACGCATGCAAACACGGGGCACCCGAAACGCAAGTGACACATTTTTTTTTCTTCTGCACACTGGAATGTGGGAAAGTGGTGTAGATGCTGTAATTTCACATTTTGAATTTGTATTTATTATATGAATAAGTAATATATTTAAACTATTATTATAATAATGAATATATTATAATGTTTACAACTTTTTTAATATTTTATTTTATATTATTTTTATATTATATTAAAAACATTTATTAAAAATGGAAGCTCTGGAGCATGATATCTTATCCTATTGTCCATATTCATTTACATTGCCCAAAGACATTGTGCATGCAGTTTAGTGTGACCATGGCTAAGATCTTTCCATGTTGACACATTTCCATGTTCTATTTCTAATTCCCATCAAATTAGGTCCTGGTCCCCGACAAGGGATGCTGGTTTGTTGGTGTTGGCTACCTAAACCACCAAGACTTCCTTGGTCAGCCAGCTTAACCTTTTTTTTTAAGTGCTTGACAATTCTGATCCACCAGAAATTAGAATAAACGCATGTAAAGATGTGTTCTTTCATTAGGAAAAGTCACATGAACTTCACAGCACAGGTGTATCTTATGCGTCCTCTAAACCAGGGGTCCCCAACCCCCGGGCCGCGGACCGGTACCGGTCCGTGGGTCATTTGGTAACGGGCCGCACAGAAAGAATAAATAACTTATTTCCGTTTTATTTATTCACACATTTACCTGTTCACATATCGTGTCTTTTGCGCACTCAAGTTTGTTATTTCAAATGTAGGCGCGCGGTATGCGCGCTCATAATTGAAGCGACGCGCCCGTTTTTTCCAAGCGCGTCCGCGCCGCATCGAGATAAAAACATCTCAACTTTTCAGAATGCCGCAAGCGCACTGTAGGTCACGTGACAAGAACCAACCAATCATCTTCCACACTGTAAACTGCTGCACTAGTTACTAGTAAAAAATATTTTTACTAAAAATATTAATGCTCACAACTGATTCCTTGTTAAATCCATCATTGTTTATACAGAATTGTTCTATATTCTATATATAAATGTGTATGTGTTTGCTATTTCTGGTGTTTTATGACCACTTCAGTTATAGTCTAACCTCAGACAAATAAAGAGCCGTTGCGCAGGAGAGATAAGTTAGTTTCACGGCAGAAGCTCCGTTTACTGATGCTTGGGCCAACTTTTCTTAAAATATAATCAAACTGGTCCTTGTCCACTCTGAAATAGGCTTTGAACCTCCCATTGTCCAGGCGGAGCTCCTGAATCAGCTGGTGAAATTCCCCATGGTTTTTGCGTTTTTGTAGTAGGCCTATCGGTTGCATGGTCTAGCACCCAAACACTGCAGCGTTTTTTTTTTTACTCTTCTTAGTAAATAAATCTTGTAACAGAGTTACAGCAAGAGTTTTTCGGTGGTGGAAATCCATTGCTGAAATTTCCTTGCTGTAACGGAGAACGCAGCTGATGGTTGCTTAGCAACGGAGGCCGGAGTGCAACCTCGCGCCTAGCGTTTTCTACGCGTTTTTAGGAGCACCTTAAAGCCCGGTCCGTGAAAATATTGTCTGACATTAAACCGGTCCGTGGCGCAAAAAAGGTTGGGGACCGCTGCTCTAAACAGACCTTTTTTAGCATGTTCAGACTTTCACATATCTGGAATGTGTTACCGTTTAGTTAAGGGTAGAGATTAGTTTTCAAGCTCATCCTGGATTAGTCCCAGCTGCATCCAGCTCGGAGGTTGTTTTGAAGACGTTCACCTGAAAAGATGCTTCTGCTGGTGCTTTGGAGTTGAACAGAGCTTAAACACAGTTGGTTTTTAAGTTTATTTTCTGCTTCTTCTTGTCCCAATGCCCCCATCACCCCCCTGTTTATGGTTCAGGAAGACAGGACTGCGGTTTGCCCAAGAGAGACACTGAGCTGGAGAGAGTTGCTTAAAGAGTGCATTAAAGATTCAGCAGTAATTGCTACGTGTGATGGTGTCTGTTGCCGCTGTTTGTGGATGGATGTCTGCAGTAATTAACAGAGAGGTGGAGGAGGGGTTATGTGTGTTCGTGAGGCTTTTTTTGGGGGGGGGTGCATTACTACAAATCATTACTACAGTTTATTTGGAGGTGAAGGGTCCTCTTCGTGGGGTGCAGAGAAGAAGAGAGGGGTCGCATCATCACCCACAGTGCTTCGCTCGTAGCTCCCACCGCATGACCTTCCCTGGGTCTTATTGTCATCCGTGCCTCCTCCATTTTAATGAGCTTTATTAACCAGTCCTTTATTTATTTATTTCAGAGCAAAAGAACGGCCTTGTCCCTGAAGGTAGTCATGAGCTCATGGTCAGGTCGTTAGCATTGTTACTCCTTGTGTACCTTATGCCAATAACCATTTCATTGATTCCAAAGATAAATTTCAGTATCAAATAGAGCAAAAATTACACATCACTAACATAAACCCTTTTGCCATTGAAATTCATAGGTAGCTGAGAGTGAGCGAGATCCGTCTGTATAGTCCAGGTTTTAGTATTTGTGGTACACTGAGCGTGTTTGATGTTCCCAGAGTATGGTTAGGGTTTGTATTGTGGTGTAAAATCTGAAGGGTGTCCTGCATAGACACATCTGACCTGCAACCATTTTGCATTTTGAGGCAGATAATGGTGTTCCGATACACTCAGGGACTAAACCTTATGAATATGGAGTTTGGAGTGCTTCAAGGTTTATTTGTGTGTGTGTGTAGGTTGAAACACATTTGAAGGTTGTTGTTGCTGCAGGAGGTGAAAGTAGTTTTTATTTTGAACATGAGAATGTACACTAGTGCGGTAATTACCTCCTCATAGTGGCCAGGGGTGACCCCTAACTGTACAGTAAAGCTGATCCATGGCAGAGCCCGTGTGTATGTGTGTGTGTTTAAACGTGAGCTCAAAGTCCAAACTCCATGCCAACACAATGCTAACTCTATAGTACCTATGAGCAGGCACACCTAGCGCTAAGCCCTGTGCCCAGACTGAAGATCTCATAGCTGGTAAGTAGGTCAGTGTATGAGATTCCACAGGGTAGGAATGAGACCTCTCTTGGTGTGGAAACACTGCAGGCTGTGTAAGTGTGCAGGTCTTGGGTGTGTTGCTAGGCCTTAGCTGCCTGTATGTCTCATTATGGGCCCTGCTGGAGGAGACACCAGCCACGAAGACTAGAGCCTGCAGGGCTATTTATAGAGTGTTCTTAAGGGCCCCGTAATCACCCAGAAAAGAGAGCAAGAGGAAGAGAACAAGAGGAAGAAAGAATAGAAGCACACTTTTTTTGGGAAGTAATCATTATATTTCAAGAGTCTCATTAAAAGAATTGTTGCGGGCCATATAAAACGACAACTTTAAGACCAAACACAACCCTCTCCACAACGAATCAGGTAGGACTATTGGGCATGTCATATCACTTGATTAATATTCATGATACAAACTGATGTCCCCTCCATTTTTTCAGATCTACGGCCCTTGGGTCAAAGACAGGCAGTCTAAAAGAGACACATGAACTTAGTCCTGCTTAATGTGAACTAGGGCTGGGAGATATGTAAAAAATCGAATCGATAATCGCCTTAAAAATATCATAATATCCAATTATCCTTTAGCCCCGCCGGAGACAACACTGATGACATTGTTGATGTCACATAGCATTGTGTCTTTTTTCATAAGGTTGGATGTTTCTTTCTTTTCTATTTTTGGCGTTATTGCCCGAGTAGACACATTTTATGATGATAAGTTTAATTTCCTCAATTATGTCGTGTAGCGCTGTTTTTAAACTTGTAGTCAAAAATGTATTTGTTTTTTAAAACTATTTGGTTCGTTCTGCATAAGCAAAAACACTAAGGTTATTCTTTTTCTTTCTGGTTCTGGAGTTCTAAGGTCTCCTTACGCCACTTATAACGAAATAAAAATGACTGTTTTATTTATTTAGAAACAGAAGTAAAACAATTTTTATTTTTATTTTTTCTACAGCAAAAGTATAACGCTCTTATGTTACAACAGAGCTGCCAACATTGGAAACTTGAGATATTCAAAGCACCATAAAAGCACCATAATTTTAGTTTGCAACAAAACCATTATATACACTCACCGGCCACTTTATTAGGTACCCCATGCTAGTAACGGGTTGGACCCCCTTTTGCCTTCAGAACTGCCTCAATTCTTCGTGGCATAGATTCAACAAGGTGCTGGAAGCATTCCTCAGGGAGTTTGGTCCATATTGACATGATGGCATCACACAGTTGCCGCAGATTTGTCGGCTGCACATCCATGATGCGAATCTCCCGTTCCACCACATCCCAAAGATGCTCTATTGGGTTGAGATCTGGTGACTGTGGAGGCCATTTTAGTACAGTGAACTCATTGTCATGTTCAAGAAACCAATTTGAAATGATTAGAGCTTTGTGACATGGTGGAAGTAGCCATCAGAGGATGGGTACATGGTGGCCATAAAGGGACGGACATGGTCAGAAACAATGCTCAGGTAGGCCGTGGCATTTAAACGATGCCCAATTGGCACTAAGGGGCCTAAAGTGTGCCAGGAAAACATCCCCCACACCATTACACCACCACCACCAGCCTGCACAGTGGTAACAAGGCATGATGGTTCCATGTTCTCATTCTGTTTACGCCAAATTCTGACTCTAACATCTGAATGTCTCAACAGAAATCGAGACTCATCAGACCAGGCAACATTTTTCCAGTCTTCAACTGTTCAATTTTGGTGAGCTCTTGCAAATTGTAGCCTCTTTTTCCTATTTGTAGTGGAGATGAGTGGTACCCGGTGGAGTCTTCTGCTGTTGTAGCCCATCCGCCTCAAGGTTGTGCGTGTTGTGGCTTCACAAATGCTTTGCTGCATACCTCGGTTGTAACGAGTGGTTATTTCAGTCACTGTTGCCCTTCTATCAGCTCGAACCAGTCTGGCCATTCTCCTCTGACCTCTGGCATCAACAAGGCATTTCCGCCCACAGAACTGCCGCTCACTGGATGTTTTTTCTTTTTCGGACCATTCTCTGTAAACCCTAGAGATGGTTGTGCGTGAAAATCCCAGTAGATTAGCAGTTTCTGAAATACTCAGACCAGCCCTTCTGGCACCAACAATCATGCCACGTTCAAAGTCACTCAAATCACCTTTCTTCCCCATACTGATGCTCGGTTTGAACTGCAGGAGATTGTCTTGACCATGTCTACATGCCTAAATGCACTGAGTTGCCGCCATGTGATTGGCTGCTTAGAAATTAAGTGTTAACGAGCAGTTGGACAGGTGTACCTAATAAAGTGGCCGGTGAGTGTATATATATATATATATATATATATATATATATATATATAATACATATGTATATGGTGCTTTGCTCAATTTTAATTATAAAATAATTTTAATTACAATGGTCATGTTTGTGATTTTTTTTTCTTTTTTTTTTTTCAATATTCATTATGCACACAATTTAAATTAATATTCGTGCAGTTTCTTGGGCTGCTACCCTTTTTTTCTGTTTAACTGTTATTAGACTGAACATCAAAATAAAAGAATAGGCCATATAGATAATATTATTTTTAAAATGGGAGAAATCGCTGTCGCCTCTGTATCCTATAAATTCGGTTTCTTTTTTTCGTCTGCAGAACAAAATAAATTGAATGAAAATGAATAGCAATGTTGAATTAGGAATAAAAAACATCAAATCAAGATGTGTAAACAAGAAAAGATATTTGACAAAATTACCAAAAATAAATTGTTTGACAGGGAACGCATCTCCAAAGCATATTCACACACACACAGAGACGTTGTTGTTACAGCAGTCAGCGCAGAAACAACAGGCAAATAAAATATAGATTAGAAACAGCACAGAAAACAGCGTGCAAGGACAGAAGTGAGTTCTCTGTCCCGTCTTCTTGCACGAATGGTGTAAAATCACATTAAAATGCGCACACAGGAATCAATAATCAAAAACAAAATTTTCATTTTATAACGAGCATTCCTGACGATAAGTATCCGATTCCAGAATTGTAATCAATTTTCTATTCCCAATCTTACTTACTATATAGAAAATATTTAATTCATGCTATTCCATGTGAATAAATGTGTATGGTGACTAGGTCTATGTGAAATATATTATTTTCACATATATTTTTTCCCGATATTGCAGATGATCATCTAGTAACTGTCTGTTATAATTGCCATCGTGATCCTTGCGAGACATCGTCGATATACGATATCATCAAATTTCCCAGCCCTAATGGACACATTAATGGATCAGCAATCTACGCCGTGTTCCTCTGGTGTGCAAGCACCAAATGCTGTGTCAGCCTTCATGGACTTAAATAGAGGAACCCTGTCACCATGAGAGACGGTTTGTTTGTTTGTTTGTTTGTTTGTTTAAGTGCCTCGTCATGCAAGGAGGATGGCTGCTCTTAAAGAGCTAGAACTTCTTTATGGCCTTTTTAGTAGTATGCGCTCACTGAAGTTTTTGCCGAACAGTCTGAGGGTTTCAGGTTAATCGCTGCTGTTTGGCTAATACACAAGCCAACACCTGCTAGGCAAACAGAGCACAAGTGCTGCCACATGTGCTTCTGTGTTTGAGGTATAGCTCGATATCTATGCTGGATCAGATAACAAGAGATTGGGAAGAAATGTTTTAACTTAAAATTTTCTTGGTCTGATTTTTATAGTTTTGGGGGAGAAAAAAAAGAAAGAAATTCTTCTAAATGATGACAGAATTTTTATTTAGTTATTCATTTAAGGGTAGTAGAGTTAGCTTAAAAGGCCCGTGCCATTAAACTACATGTTTTTATTCATGTAGCTAGCAATAAAAATATTTATAAGATCTAACACACTCATTTTTGTCTTTAAACTGCTATTATGCACCTGTTATAGTGCCCCTTGTGACAGTGCTGAGAATACAGTCTGCATTCATGTTGTTTAATTGCAATATAGACATTTCAGAACGATACATGAAATCAAGCATACTTAGCTAGAAGCATCCGTGTACACTTACTTTTGTAGAGTATGCTTTAGTCTCGAGTTTTAAAAGATGCCTGCCTCGAGGATTGTTTGGAGGATCAGATTTAGAAGCAATGTGGAAAAAAAATGTCAGTGGGAGTTTGTGAAGAGGGCTAAGGTGAGAGGTGAGGGGATGGAGGAGATCAGGTTGGGGTCTCTGGCTCTGTGCTGTCAGTGTGTTGAGAACCCCCCCAGCGGTTCCAGCTTTGGAGTAAATACGGGCCCCGCGGACCCTCTTCCGCCCCGGGGCACACAAACCCCAGGCCTGCCCACATTCCTGCTTTATTTTCCTGGTTGCAGAACGCCTTAGGCAATCTTAGCTAGTGGGGTGTTCTTTTCTCTTTTTTTCTTTATTTACTCATAAAATGTGTATTAGAAGAACTAAGCAAGTGTGAAGAGCCTTCGTGTAGACTAACTTTCAGTTTCATCTAGTGTTGAGCTACTCCTCCTCCTCTTCTATCCCTCCACCCCTAGCCCCCACTTCCAGCATGCTTCCATCCATCCAAAATGAAGGCTATTTGAATGTTTCGAGTAAACATACGAAGACAGTCAGACACACACACACCCAAACACATGCTTTCTCTCTCTTTTCTAGTTCTCTTTACCTCTCTAGAGATGGGAGTCTCACAGATGGGCAGATCCCTTCTCTTTGGATCAGTGAATTTCAAAGAGCCTGTCTGGGTCATTATTATGTCCTTTCCACACAAAAAAAAATCTCCTCTTGAGAGAGTGAGTGTATTAAGTGCGGGTCTGTATGTATCCATGCATGCCTTTTCCTCAGCACCTGTGAACAAAAACAATGGGCTTTTTATTGTTGCTTGTTCAATGGGAGTGATGTCACAGTATGCAAACTTGTTTTTCTCTATCTAAACCTAGTAACAAGCACTTGTGAAATGCTCTTAAACATAATGGTTGAGCATCTTTAGTGGGGACCTGGCCCATCAAGTGCTTGCTGGACTCCAATTCCAGCCTTCTGTCTTCAGATTTACTTATGCACATTGTTTATGTGGCTGGAATGTTTTCTGATGCATTGGTTCATCCCATGCCAGACAGCTGAAAATATATCCACATTCCCGATCCTCTCTGGCAATGTAAGCATCTGATTTGTCTGAATGTGGAAAAGCCTATGCTCTTAATCCAAAAACAAATCGAACATGCCATTTACATCGTTTAAATTTGGTTATGACATTTAGTTATTTTTGCTCTAGTTTACTTACTGTTACAAATGCTTCCATAATCTACAATGTAAAGTAGATGTCTGGTTTAAAAATATTTTTCCATGAATAATAAAGTTTTTCTGCATAGGTCAGGTTGCAAAATTCAGATTCAGTTTAGATGAAGATTTTGCCAGAAACCTGATTAAGCAACTGGTCTCTAGTGTTTTCTCTCTCTGTCATTCTGACTCCTCTCTCTCTTTCTCCCGGAAGTCTCTAGGCAATTGAGGGACAGAGAGAAAGTTCATCCCTTTAGGAAGATTTAGAAGGCTCCCTTGTCTTTCACTTCATCAGAGACAATTGAGTCATTCATTCCTATTGTAGCTGCGCTGAAGCAAGGCAGGAGAAGGCGAGGCAGGCCTTGAGGGTTTGCTGAAGGGTGGGGGAGGTGAAGGGGAGCCCCTGCTGTTGGGGCCCCAGGACAGAGTGAGCACTTTGGGTATGTCTGAAGGCTGGGGGGGGGGGGGGGGTGGGGGGTTCTCCAGAGCAATTTGTCACATCAGAATAGCACTTGAGTTACGTGGAAGGGGCTCCTAGCTGGAGAGTTTTTAAAAGGTGGAGAAGAGGCATGGGGAGGTCAGAGGTCATGGCCTTCTCAAACCCAAGTGGTGCATCTATTAGCGGGCCGGGGGTGGTGGAGGGGCTTGGGCTGTTAGGGAACACTGCTGAGACTTTGGCACTGGTCTAAGCTCAGCTTTCCTTGGCATGCTTGTAAAACCTGCAGGAGGGATTAGGCCAAGGGAAAGGTCTAAAGTGGATACGCCTGTCAGAGTATGTGCACTCAGCTTTCAGCACCCACACTGGCCAAGGTGTCACCTTTCACCCCATCCAAACTAATTGGCACAGTGCCGGAGCACAGATCGTCACCTGGCACCTGGTCACACATCCATACATTTTGGCATTAAACAAGCTAATTCCAATAGATTTTTTTTTAATTTTGGCTTTGTACCCATCAACAGTACTCTTTAGTATCCCAGCAATTGTTCAGCTAGTCGGAGGTGGTCTGTTAGTCCAAAAGTCCCTCCAGACTGGACCACAGGACTGCACCCTGCTGTGAGTCCACCATTAATTACCACTGAGCAGTGCAGTTCTTGAAGCCGCATACAGTTTAGAACTACAGTTTCACTTCAAGGGTACTTGCTGAAATGGTGAGCCACAGAATTAGACATTTTTCCTTTGCTCTTTTTCTGTCTTTGGAAAAGTGGAGCTTGGAATGTCCTCAGAAGAGTGAAATCTTAAAGGAGGCCTGGCGAGGTCAAACAAACTCCAGTGATAAGCTGAAGGAAGGGAAGGCATGAATCTGTTTGATTGGATAGAGGAGGACAGAGAGTAGGAGCTGAAAGATTGACCCTGATTGGCCTGGCCTGGTCAGACACTGGGATGGATTTGATTCTGATTTTGTGAATCACTTGGGCCAAGTTTTTTCATTTGAATCAGAGCCCAGTGGTTGATGTCCTCCTGACTGCATCGGAGGCCAAGTTACAAGGCCGACTGACTTGTCAGAAGTTTCCTTTGGGGACCTGATGAAGTATAGCACAGCATGCATTAGGCTTAAAAAAGAGCACTATTTTTTATGTGGAGTCTACTTTAAATTCATTTTTCATGTTATGGCTGCAGACTGCATCCAAAATTGCCCCAAAGGTTAAGAAATTGAGCCCCAGCTGCTGTGCTGTTTTTCTTATCTTCCTACCTTCCTTGCTTCCTTCTTCCTTCCTTGCTTCCTTTCTTAAATGTTTTGACATCGGCCAAGCCCACATGCAAATCCACTCAACTCTCCTATTTAGCTACATAGATGGTTTGAATGCTTATTTGAATTTATTAGGTCAGTGAACAAAGCAGTGGTTTCCAAAGGTGTATGCTGCTGTTCAGGTTTCTCATAATAACAGCAATTAGGGCCCAGTTAACCCCTGACCTGCGTAATTCAGTGAATGGAAAGTCCACACTGGACCATCACACTTCTCCTGATGAGACGCTCATAACTGTAACCGTAATACCATCTAGTCCTACCCTAGTCTTGGTCACATGTTCACAATCAGCCGGCTGTCTCTAAGCCTCTGTGGAAACAGGTTAAAAGTTCAGGGGTCAAGTTCACTTGCTGTGGTCTAGTGGACTAAAGCAAACCAGTTTTGGGACAGTAACAGCAGGTTTGTAATGGGTCCCAGCATGTGATCTCAAAATGAGAGGAAGAGGTCACTCAGGCACAGAGGGCCTTGTCTGCTAAGCAGATCCTGCAGTCCATGGGTGAGAATAGACATATTACCCCAGAAACTTTGTCCATCAGCAAGACTCCATGTCAGAGTTCAGGCCTGGGTGTGAGAATGGAGATATTAAAGGCAGAAGAAAGATGAAATGCTAACTTCTGAGTGAACTGGATTGAAATCTCAGACTTTTACCTATTAGTTCTGTGTATGAATGTTGAAAATGTAACTTGATATATATTGAGCTCTCAAAAATATTGGGTTTTACAGTTGAAGAATTTGAATGTCACGGAGTTCTTTATGGTGATTATGGTGATTATTTCCATCTGCTGGATTTTAGAGGGATGTAAGGGGTCATGAAAGGGCTGTTTGCGTGTGTACAGCTCTGATAAAGTCCAGGTCAATCATTCATGGGGACAGTCGCGACAACGACTCAATGCCACACCCGTATTATGTGTATTGGGAAAAATGCTGAAGTCCACCTGGAATTCCAGAGGCCAATAAAATATTTGGGCATGATTAATAAAGGAAGAAGAACAAACATATTCACCTGAAAGCATTTGAGTGTGGTTTAAAATGTGCTGTCATAGCAGCAGAATACGATTGTCCGTCCTGTACTTGAATCCTTAATACAGTTACATTCACACACAGTTCAGTTGTGTTCGGTAACTTACAGACTGTTCTCCACCAGGTTTGTGTGCTACGTGTGTGTGCGCGACTCAAATGTTCCGCTCTCCACCCAGATATATACGCTGCTGTCTGTATTGTAAGATTTGATTTTTTGCCGGTTCCATTTGACTCTTGACGTGATAAAAGTGAAAAGACTTTTCAGTTTTATGGACATCACCATCTTTGATATTAATACTTTGGTCACTGTCACTATGGTTACTGGTAAGACAACACAGCTATATATTCAAGATGCTTCTGTGTGAACGGGACATTTATAGAGTCACACCTCTAGTAAATGCAGTTATCAATACCAAAAACTGAAAGTGTGAATTGTTAATCTTAAAACTATTAGTTTCAATTTTCAAGGTCAACCTCATGCATCATTCGACCTTAGATCTTTTTGACATAATTTCTTTTTTTGTTTACTTTTACTTTCTATGTCACAGTCATTATTTAAAGATATTTTAGCTCTTATGTTGTGTTTCCCTTTGTCCCTTTGTTTTCTGCATTGTTAACATGTTTTTCTTTTGTTTTTCTCCATTTTTTTCCTTTCTGCCATCCAGTATCTACAGATGAAATGGCCCCTGCTAGATGTTCAAGCAGGAAGTCTTCAGAGTAGACAAGCACTTAAAGATGCCAGGTCACCTTCTCCAGCACACATCGTTGTAAGTAACACCCATGAGTCACAGCATTTACAAGCTCTTTATTCTATAGCACAGTCCATGAAAACAAAAGTATTTCTGTATCCTGTATTGTTTGGTCCTTTGGGACCTTACACTCCTCTCCTAATCTACAGCTGTCAATTGGATGTCTATTGACCTATAAGAAACGGAAGACCAGATTGTGTTGGAATATTATGTGTCATATGGGTGCTTTTTTTGTAATATGGCTCCTTGGAATCAAATGGGAGAGATATCATTGTAGCTCAACAGAGGCTTTTTTCCCCGTTTGGAACTTTGGATGCCGCAAAGTGGCAGAGGGCAAGACCGTCTTTTTATGCTGGAGACAGATAATTAATGCCCATGCTAAGTTTGGTTCAGGGAACGAGTGTCTGGAGTAGAGATGCTATGTTTATTTTGCAGTTTTATGCGCTGGATCTGCGGGTGCTGTTATCCATGTGCTTAACTCTAAATTTATCATTCTTTTAAAATCTATAGGCGATAAGGGATTCAAGGTTAGCCTCGCTGCTGGGCTGAAGTAATGATACAGTGTTAAAACGTCACTTTATTGATTCTCTTCCTTGGACAATAGACCAAATTTGATTTTGGCCTTTCCATTGTGGTTCAGGAGTTTGGGGCCTTCATTGTGTTTCCATAGTTACTGGAAGCAACAGAGTGCCTCCAAGGTCATGTTTAGGAATCCAATAAACTATCCATTGAATTCAATACAGTATTTTGTCAGAGAGATAAAAAAAAAGTCTGTTTTGGACATACTATACTGAATTTTTTCTATTTGTTCTTACTTCAAATAGGTGTGGGTTGTTTGTTTATATTTACCATGGTAATGTGATATATAATGTGATGTATACATTTCCAGCTGATTTTTAGTCTGTCTTTTAAGCCTGTGACATTAATTAAACTATTGACTATTTAAAGGGTGTTTTATGCATTTTTTTCCTTCTTATCTAATGCGATTTTATATAGACTACCGTTCAAAAGTTTGGGGTCGGTAAGAGTTTAATGTTTTTTTTTTAAAGAAGTCCCTTTTGATCACCAAGGCTGCATTTATTTTAATTTTTTTTAAATACAGTAAATACAGCAATATTGTGAACTATTATTAAAATGTAATATAACAAAATAAGAATTTAATTTATTCCTGTGCAGACAAAGCTTTCGAATGGTAGTGTATATGCTGAATGCTACTTTAATTTTTAAAAAAGACTTTAAAGACCAGCTGTCTAATACCTCTACTGAACGGGTAGTAAACTTTTTTTGCATTTAAATGTGGGGTAGCCACCCCATGTGTAGTTTTTAAGAGAAAAGAGAAAAAGAAAAATGATTGTCCTCCCTCTCTGGATCATTAAATGTGTGGGAGGTAGTTAAGAACAGGCTCAGGTAAATACTGCACTTGAGTTTTATCCCTCTGACTCATGGGGCTGTAAATGCTTATCAGCACAGAGCAGTTTTTTCTATTGCCTTTTAAAACAGCCCTAAAGACCTGCAATGAGAGAGTAGGATATTTTTCTCTATATGGCATGTTTAGCTATTTAGCATTTGCAGTCATTTATTTATGCGTTCATTCGTACAATATGCAGTTTGTTTGATCACGACCTGACCTATTAAGTTCAAATTAAACATGGTATTTTGCATTGTTTCTTCACACTTCCATCTTTTTTCTCTCCCTCTCGATCTCCCATTCGTGCTGTTACTCTTGTGCTGACGTGTGTTTGATTTGATGTTTCCTTGGTTTGCATCATGCCGTTGGTGAATCTATCTGGAGACAGTTGGTATTGTCAGGGAGAGATAACTGTGGAATGCTGTATTTTCTCTCTCTCAAGATGGACTATATGCTGCTGTACGTGAAGGCCTTATCAATAAATTGTACCGTAAACAGTAGTTTCTCTTCCCTGTCAAATTGGAAGAACACCTGCCCACTTTGACCCATGGCTCTGAAGACGCCTGTCTGCTGTGGACTGATAAGAGGGCGCCGATGGGTGTGAGATAAGGAACATAAGCCGAAGTTCAAGTGACCCAACAATCACCAATGAGAGAGATACAAAAGCACAGGTGGACAGCGGGAGAGAGGAGGTGATACCGTAAAAGGGCAGTGTGGCAATGAGGTAGATGAAGTGAGAGCAAAGAACGAGACACAGATAGAGAGAGACAACACACGTATGTCTGTGTGCATATACGGCCAAAAGAGAGAGAAGTAGCAAGCATGAGGCAAATACTTCATAAGTTGTGTTCACACAGCAGTAGAATACAGTTCTCAGTCTGGCTTTTGAGTGCTAAATATGGTTATTTTCATACACCGTTCTGTTCTAAACTGCATTTTATAACCGAAGTGACGATTTAAAATTGTTATGGCTATCATGAGAATAGAAAAATGACTTGACGTTGATTATTTGTTCATATAGACAGAATTAAAGACGCTCCTCTTATGAACAACAGCGGTTGAGTCACACCTGTATGAATGCTTGTTTCTGCCTTTTAAATATTAAATAAAAAAATATATATTATAAAAGTATAAATCATAATTGTGAGATAGTTGCAATTGAGAGATATAGTCAAAGTTATGAGAGAAAGCTTGTTTTTACTTTTATTATTTACTCTGAGGTGAAAACAGGCATCCATACACTAGTTAGTAAAGTACTATCGTCAATCCCAAACACTAACTGTGTGTGACTGTATCCATAGAAACAGTTCACGCATAATCCATCAACCTTTTATCTGTCGCATGTGGCCATAGAGGTGCTACTCCACGCTGATCTATGAATAGAGCACAGGAAGTGACCCTCTCGTTTCTATCCACGCCCATAGAAGGCAGTGCCAGGATGGTTTAAGTACTCAAGAGCCCCGCAGGGTTTTCAAAGCCTCTTAGTCCTACACATTCAGCATGCATTTACTACCTGTTCACAACTCATAAAGAACCCATCGCTGAAAAGTACCACAAGTCGTTTGTCCCACTGCCATCTACACTAAATTTTAATGTGATTTGTAAAGCCCCTTTCTTTATATAGACTGTAATATAGACATGACAATTCAGAAAGGTAGACTGCAAAACACATGTGGCGTGTATTTGGCATCAGACCGAGCCTGAACTCAAGGACGGTTTGAGTGGAGATCATGCGATTGTAATTCCATTGGGAAGCAGTTGGAAACAACGAGGCGAAAGGAGATTTCCCCACATCTGTGACACATTGGCCATTCGTTCCGGGATCAGATTCCTGTTCTCGTTCTCTTTCTCGACTTGTATGCACAGCTGTCCGTCGGTGTTCTGTAGTGTTACTTGGTGTAGATACCATATACCAGACTGGTATAGCCAGATGTTTGACTCACAGCATAAAGTCTGGTCCTTTCCAGTTTTTCGTTATGGCCAAGAACGATCTACTTGCACAGGAAATAACCATTTAAATGACATGTGGTTGTACAAAAAAAGTGAAATAGTCTGTAAACTTTGTGATCAGAATTTCCCAAATTAATAAGTACTGATTATTTCACAGACAGAAAACTAAGTGGCAACTAATTTAGAAAACTTGCAGTGGTTATTACAGTAATAATAATTTTTATATTATATTATTAGTGTTATAACAATATGCCAAGTTGTTACTGGATTGTGTGTGTTTTTTTGTGTGTGTGTGTTGTACATTATTTTATCTAACCCATTTTGTCAGATTCAAATAAATAAATGAAATAAAAGTTTGCTGGCTAACAACCATTGAGAGGCATTTTAAATTCATATTTTAATGCTACTCTCTAAAATAATGCTGAGGCAAAAGGATACACTCACACACACAACCTCATGCAGGCATACTACACATTGTCTAATACACACACATCTACACACACACACACACACATTGTCCTCTTGCTCCAAGTCTTGTTGAGACTGGACAATGTCTCCATTGTTTTCTGGGCTTTCACAGGCAGCAGGGGACGGCTGGAGTGTTAACTATTTCCCCACGAGGCCCCACAGCAGTGTGCGTATGCGTCCAACACTGTGCAAGTGAACCAACGGCAGGAAAACGCGGGAACAGTTAGAACGCAGGGAAAGGGGGAAGAATAGGAGGGGTGGAGCTTGGAAGAATAGCTGGAGGAGTCCTGGTCTGTTCCTGTATGGTAATTAGTATTTAGGAAGTGATGGAATGTGTTGCGTTTTGACAGCGGGACCTCCCACCTGAACCGCCGTACGATGAGGGCATGCTTGCTGTTTGCTGTCAAAACACGTCTGTTTAGTAGCTGAAGTTCAAACTGCACTTAAAGTGTATTGAAATCAACGTTAAAATAAATAAAGTCAAGAGTAAACTAAATTAAAAACACACATACAGTATGCAGGACATTTTCCCAGACTCCAGCTGAGTAGGAGTAGCGCCTCAAGCTAGCACGGGGTCTGTAGTTTTTGCCGGGTAATTTGCTTCCTTTTTTCGGACTGAATGGTGGTGCACCTGGACTGGCTTGACAATGGCTGGGAGGGCCAGAGGCATGCTGGGAAACCCCAGCCCCCTTGCTGTTAATGAGGACCCCAGTGTCACAGCCACAAGACACTGAACCAACTGTCTTTTTCTTCTCTCCTTCCCTTTCTACTATTTCTCACTTTTCTTGCTCCTTCATTCTCTGTAGAGCCTCCGCCTTTTCTTTCCCATCTTTTTTTAGTGCTGCTTGATGCGTAGTGATGTAACCCCGGCCTGTTGTGCCACTTTTGACAGGACCTTGTGAAACCAGGAGATATCTCTGGTCTGAGACCTTTGGCCAAAGCTTGGAGAACATCTCAGCACGTGATCGTGCATGAAAGGCCTCCCTGGAGCATTTCCTCTACTTAAACTTAGGGAATGTCAACAAACTCTTTTACAAGGGACCTGGTGTCAAGGTCATCAGCCTTTGAAACTTTTGAATTGTTTTGTAACCTTAACCTCCAGGACACTCAGAACTCTTGTGTGTGTTTCAATTAGCATGACCATTTGCAGGGCAAAATATGTCATCTCTTTAATATCTCTTAAATAATCATTTTTTAAATATCCAAATTGACCAAGAACAATAAATTAAAAGATATATAATATCGGCCAATAACTGATATACCATATTGTACACCCATAAAATGTTCTCTTCATGTATTGTAGGAACATTTAAATACATTACAGTTTGGGTTCAGTGAGATTAATTAAGAATAAAAAGAAATTAATAATTTTATTCAGCAAGGATGCATTCAATTGATTAAAAGGGACATTTATAATGCTACAAAATATTTCTATTTCAAATAAATGCTTTTTTAAAACTATTATTCATAAAAAAAAATCCTGTTTCTTGAGCACCAAATCAGCATATTAGAATGATTTTTGAAGGAACGTGACATTTTGAGCTGTGGAATATAATCATTTGGATGTCGATCGTTTGTAAAGAGTGGATGTCTATTTATCGTAGCAGAAGCGCAACAAAATAATGCTTCATGAAAAATAAAGCGAAGATGATGAACGAACAACAAAAAATGAACACAGTACACAACAGTAAATGCAAACAAGAGTTCATTGTTAGTTGCCAACAGCAGCTCCAGACAAACAATGACACTCAAACCCAGTGTTACTCACGTGTGGAGCAGAATAAATGCAACCTCTGAGTCTGTTATCAGCCCTTCCCGCTTAGCTCTCTCCAGTTCCGGAAAGCTTTACCAATATTAACGTGGGTCCTAAAGCTCTTTCCTGATCATAACCCTACTTTTTCCTGTGATATTCTTAAGAGCTTATGATATTCTTATTTCTCTCTTTTGTAATGTCTCTCAGCCATCTCTCTTTCTACAGTCTTTCTTCAAATCTCCCTCTTGCTCGTTCCCTCTCCTCCACCGTCATACGCCCCCTAATGCTGATTGGCTACACGTTTGTTGTAGTATTCAAACAGAATTTTTCAAATATTACTTACCCCACCTTTAAGTAAATCGGGGGGAATCTGATGTGTAACAATTAAATTAGATCCGTGCATTAGGTCTTGCTACAATTAACTAGCTTGTGTCCGTGTCATTAATGTTAATCAAACAACAAAAGAAAAGAGGGAATCACTCCCTGCTCTTGCTTGAATAACTTATTTTTAAGAAAGAGAAAATAACAAAAAGTATATTAATATAATATTTATTCATAATATAATTGGATAAAAAGATGCATCGTGATGCATTGTGAATCGTTTTTATAATCGTATCCTTTCCCCCTGAATTGTAGTCAAATTGAATCGTGAGTCAAGTGAAGATTCACCTCTAATGGCACTGGACTGGAGAGTAAAATAATGGCTGCTGAAAATTCAGCTTTGCCATCACAGGAATAAATGACATTTTAAATTATAATAATATTACTTTTTACTGTATTTTTGATCAAATAAATGCAACTTTGGTGAGCATAAGAGACTTCTTTCAAAACATTGAAAACGTCTTACATACCCAATACTTTTGAATGGAAGTGTATTTAAAACAAGCATAGTTGATAATGCCATTTAGGGCCAGTGCAAACCCTCTTTTGGCGTTAAAAACTACTGTTGACATGCGATAAGTTCACACGCGGTGAAAAAATAGCACTGAAAAGGCGTAGACAGGTTTTTTTTGCGACTGACTTTATTGCATATGCATTTGTAGGAGTTTCCCTTTCAGACCCACAATTTATGGGAGGAGAGTATTTAAATGAATCCTGCAAGGTGATTTACTAAGGTTTGCCCTTGTCACTTTGATGGCCATTATTTACCACCCCAAAAAAAGCATGTCTTAAACCAGACGCAAATTTGCGCTGCTCTTGGTAGATTGCGTTGTCATTATGGAAATGATCCGCCTGCGTCTGTGTTTTTTAATTTACTCGTCGTCAGTAGATCACGGTCAGATCTTTCCACTCCCATCTGCGCTTTTTTGGGGTTTGCACTCTTACGCTATAAAACAGCAACATTGACCAATATATTTTTCCTCTGTGAAGTATATATACCATTGCTTGTCTCGCTTTTCCTTGAATGACATTGCGGAACAGGAATATGGTGAACAAAGCCTCAATGTGCCTTAAGCCCCCTCAATCAGTACTTTTTTTTTCTTTTTTTTTATGGGGGGGGGGGGTCGGTCAGTTGATGTAGACACACTGCCAACATGCTAACAATATCACAACCTCAAATCCCAGTAAACAAACATGCACTCGCGTATTCTGCGTGTGTTGTATGTTGTATGCGAGATATGTTTGGGCTTGTACCTGGCAGCGCCTGACACCGCAAGTCAGAGGGGAAACAGACAGGGAAGGAGAGGGGTGGCACATAGCTAGACTTTTTTTTTTTTTTTTTGTGGTTTTAAAAGTCATGCCTTTTGCCTTCATGCCCTGGATGAGTGATGAGTGTACCATGTTCTCAATTTGTGACACGGGACGTGCGTCTTTGCCTTTCAGGGGCCCTTCTGCTGGGAATTCCCCGGACAGACTGATCTGAGTGTTCACCAATTACAGTTGGTGAGAATCCTGAATTCCAAGTTTCTTGCATCTGGCTTATTGATTGTTTAAATGAATTACCTGCTGGAAAATGCAGCTTCAGTTGGTAACTGATTTTCTAGCTGGCCTAAACTGGTTATTTCCTGGTCCATGCTGGTCATTATCTAGTCTGAGCTGGTAGACCATCATTGACCCACGACAAACCAGCTGAAGGTGGTCGAGCTGGTTTTTGGAACATCGTGGGCTGGTAACTAGCTAATGACCTGCGTGGAGCAGCTTTGACCAGCTAGAAACCAGCAACCATGTTTTCCTGCTTAAGCTGGGTTTTCCAACAGGGTAAGTAAAAAATAAAATTATGAAATGAGAATATCAAAATCATTACAATTGGAGATTTCAATAACTATTTTGTTTTTGATAACAGTGTAATATTCTGCTGTATTTGATATTGTTTGTTGCTGTGTTCTTGCTCTTTTTTTCTATAAAATGGGGTTGAATCTGCTTTGCATTTGTACATACATACATACACACACACACACAAACACACATCCTCATGAGCAGACTTGGCTCAGTTTGTGTGGTAATTGTAAACTGTTGCTGTCCATTGACATGATGATTTTTGTCTCTAGCAGGGTCCCTGTTACGATATACAGTATTTGCGTCTAACAGGAAAGCATCAGCGCCACTCCAGCAGTGTAAAATTCAGCATTTCTGGATTCCTGGCAGCCCGAAATGCCTCTTGAGCTTCATCTTTGTCTGCTTGCAGGCCCCGTCTCAGCCTTAATTATTTTCCTGCATCTTCCGGAATGGTGGCGATTATTTCTCTCTGATTTCTTTTCCTTTTCTCTGAAGCAGCTGGCATGAAGAGGATGCTTTTCATTTGTAGCATCTGGGGTTGAACGTTTGCCAGCGAGAAGTTAGGAGGTGGAGTGGTTTGTGTTCTTGCGTGCACACGCTCACCCATGAGTGTGTAAATGTGTGCATGACTCAGTTTGCGTGGGTCAAGGTTAAGGATGTTTGGATGAGACGAGACCTTCTAATTGTCTTTTTGTCCGTCGACATGAGGCGCAGAGAGAAAGTCTGGCACCGCTCTTCAGTTTTGATGTGGCGCGGAGTGACGCAACATGGGGCCACTGCCGCTGAGTGTCTCAATTGCGCCTCGGCCCTCCTTGACGGACACAAACAGTGCGTGGAATTTGAAAGGGGGGGGCACGATGGGTAGCCTTGGTCTGCCAAATCTCAACAGCGGTGAGAGCTTGTTTAGCTCATCGCCTTGTGTTTAGGTCTATGAAGAAAGCTGTGGCATTGTGGGATATGCTTGTCTTATTTTTGTCTGCCCCTCAGGGTCATGTAGGTCACGTCGAGATGGTAACCCTCATTCTGTGAAATGTCTTGTGAGATTTAAATTGGAATCCAGCAGCAAAAGCAAATATCACAAGAGTTTAACAGAACAAGGTTTACATCTAGAGAGAACTGTCACTCTTATACTTAGTATTTAGGATGAAATTAGTGCAATTCTTGAAAAATTCTTAAATTCTCATGTTTTTATACTTTTATTAAAGGGTTAGTTCTTCCAAAAATTGTCATCACTTACTCACTCTCATTGTGTTCCAAACCCATCAGACTTTTGTTCATCATCAAAACACAAATGAAGATATTTTAATGAGACAGTTGATGGACCCCATTGACTTCCATAGTAGGAAAAAAAATACTATGGAAGTCAGTGGGGTCCATCAACTGTTTGGTTCAACATTCTTCAAAATATCTTCTTTTGTGTTCAGCAAATGAAATAAATGCATACAGGTTTAAATAACTTGAGTGTGAGTAAATTATGACAGAATTTTCATTTTTAAGTGAACTAATTCCTTTAAGAAGTTGTGGCAGTTTATGAAGAAAAAAATTAAACAATGAATCTTCTTATGTTTTATTATCTGACACTAATTGCAAGGCCAGAAACTTTTTTGTGTTCATAAAGAGTTTCTGTCAGAACTTGTTAGACAGGGTTCACCAGGAGTTCCTTGAGTAGTGTATCTCTGTTTCAAATGTGTTTGTGAAAGACAGACAGATAGAATGCCTGTCCATATGTCACCCTAATGCCTCCATGTATGTGTTTGTGTGTGTTGTTTCAGCTAACTGACTAGCAAATGTGTTGGTTCCATGTTCTCAGTTAAATCGGGGTTCGTTTTTCAAGCTTACCGTAGTTGCACATGATTTCACACAAACCACAGCATGTTGCCATGTTAGCACTCTGAGTTTACGTAGAGCACTCCTCATGGTCCGTCTAAAATAGAGAGTGCAGAAGGGATTGTGGGCGGGGAGGGTGTCCAACAAGAACTGCAAGAATGTTTGAGATTTTTGTCGGGGCCAAAACTTCCACAAGGACTTCCTGTGGGCTTCCAGTGGAGCCAGACAGCATCGTGCTCCTCCTTCCCAAACTCCTGAGAATCTAAACTTTAATAGTGCCATTAACACTTCCCCTTTACACTGAACTTCACTACAACTTTCTATAACACCTCCCCCACCCCACACACACGCATTATATTCGTGCACGGCATTGAGTAAGACGGAGTTAGCTAGGACTCGTACTGTATTAGCACTTGAGGCTGTTTCACAGGGAAACTTGTTTTGACAGAACTCCAGGTGTCTCATTGTTGGGCGTGCTATGGTTCAACAGATTTACCAATTAGTGTCGGGATATGGGCAGACGAGGGGAGGGGGGCAGCTTTTAGATGGTGGTTTGGAAGACGTGAATGTGGGGGACTGCGGGCAAGAGAGAGAGAGTGTGATGGAATGACATGGGGCCTCGTGGGCTGCCGAAGGGGTCATATGGTCAGAGAGGGACGCTTGGTAAGTTGATATGTGACCTCCTTTCACAGGCCTGTTATAGAGTAGCTTGGGAAAGTAGCTCAGAATTGAGAATAAGAGATAGGGGAGGAGGAGGGGGAAGAGATAAAGACGATGCAAACTTTTTAAAGGATAAAATGCATGTTATTTTTAAGGAAAAAAGTCATTTTTAAGAAAACATTTTGACCCCTGACCTCCGACAACCTGTTTTATATGAACAACTTTCAACTGTTCAATTCCTATTGGATAAAAGCTATTAGTTTATCATATGTGACCCTGGACCACAAAACCATTCACATTTGTCAATTTTTTAAAACTGAGATTTATACATCACATGAAAGCTTGAATAAATAAGCTTTCCATTGATGTATGGTTTGTTAGATAGGACAATATTTGAAAATCTGGAATCTGAGGGTGCAAAAAAAATCGAGGGTACGATTTTTTTATGTATGTGTGTATATATATTAGGGTTGCTCTGATCGATCGGCTTGCTGATAATCGGCCGATAATCATATTCTATGGCTTGATCGCTAGCCACTAAATTCATGACGCGGCGTTTTACAATATCATTTGAAAGTTCAACTAATGGAAACTGGATCTTGGCATGGTGGGTAGAGATGATGTTTACCACCAATCGGACAATGTTTTGGAGTTGGATCGCTTTTGGATTGAATCGATTGCTCAGATTGACAGGTCTTGATTTACAGAGAGCCATAAAATAGGAGTGCACAGAAGAAACAGCGCTGGAAGATCATTACTCATTAACCAGGATCTTATTACTTGCTACTTATTCTTTGTATTAATTATAAATATTTGTATACTTTGTGGCGTTTAACATTTAAGTAGTTATTGTGTTCAGTAAAACACTGGAGGCTACCATGGTTCCAAATGCCATAACTTTATTTTTGCTTCGAGATATCAACATGAAATTTGGCCCAGATGCAGTTGACATAATTGTGAACAAGGCCAAACTTTGTTTTAATGAATTTATGACCTGTCATATATACTTTCTAATAGTCATAATGTGAAGCATGAATAATAACAATATAAATCAATAAATTGTTTTCTCAGCAGTGTTGTAACATAAGAACCTCCTTTTACTTAAATTACTTAAAATACAGAATAATAAATGTGCTTACTAAATCATTATTCTGTTTACTTTTTAAAGCATTACTCTTAGACATAATCCCAGTTTTACCAAAAGCATACTTGTAGACATATCTTTACATTTTGAGGCCTATTGGTCTCAATTCTGTCCATTTCTTTTTTTATAATTACTGTTGTTTTTACCAATTAACTCTCTTTATTTTCATTTAAGCATGCCTGTTGTGCTTCCAGGAAGTTTTAGGTGAACTTCTGAGAGGAAGTTGAAATGATTTAGACTCCGTCCCTCGGGGTGGCCTGTAGAATGAGGAGCTTTTTTTGGATGCAGCCTGGTTGTTTTAGTAAGCTTCTCGCTCACCACACTCCCTGATATATCCATGGCATCATTTAATTGAAATTAATAGTATCTTCCGTCAAATGTGCGGTTACAAAAATTCATGTTCGGTAATTCCATTGTGTGGAATTTGGCCCCCTGAGCGTGTGAAGGTAGTGGCGGTCGGGGTCTATTGAAATCACCTAAAGTCCTGCACGTTCCTTCACTAATCCTTTGTTTAGGTTGGACGAAATCACTTCAGATGCAAACGCTGACTGCTTTATGGCCAGACTGTTTTGGCTTCACGATGTGGTGAGATTCAGAAGTTCTGTGTGTGTGTGCTGTGTCGAAGTGAGTGAGAAAGGAGAAAGAGGCAAATAATTGGGGAGGGGTGAAACTGACATTCCCAAAGAAAAATTTATTGTTATGGCTGAATGTGCAGTGACAGTTAAAGTTTAACACCTTCCCTCTTTTGGTGGTTCTGTGTGTGTATGTGTGCGTTGGCCCCTAAAACGCCCTTCTAGGGAGCACTTAAGCTGGCCGAAATCACATGTACTTCCATAGCGAGAGCAACAGGGTGTTTTTTTCTTTTTGGAAGTCAGTCAGTATCTTGATTTTGGAGTTGTTTTTGCATTGTCCTCTCATTTTCTCTCTCTCTCTTCAGATTGTTTTCAGATGTGCTTCAGCTCGCCTTTTGTGAAACAAACTTCCAATTTATTTGATTTCGCTCCTCTCAGCAGTTTCTTTGCAAACATCTTTTTACTGTTTATTTGCGTCTTTGTTTTTTTGATGTTTCTCTACAGTAAGTGCATTCAGAGCCAAGTTTTCTGTCTCCATTATGGCTTTAAAAAGAGAAAGATGACACGGGACTGTTTTTCACAGTCAAAAAATCTCTTTGTTTTTATTGTTTCTTTTTAGTTCAGCCTTTTTTTTGAATGATTCAGTGAGTTAAAGTGGTCTTGTTCTGGCACGCTGTTGCAGGTGTGCACATGCTCTCTTTATCATTTATTTAGCTTAGTTTCAGATATGAGAGGAATGTCTACCTCTGCTCGTCTGCACGGCTCTGTGGTAAAAGCAGATGTGTTGTATTTAGGCTTAATTTATGACAGGCAGCTAACAGGGCAGCCCTGACAAGTCCAGGAGAATCTGTCACTACTCGGACCACAAGATACTAGACTAAGAGGAGGCTGGAGGGGTGGGGGGAAAAAACAAATAAGAGGGATGGACCGGGAAAAAGTTACTACTTTGTTTGCCTATGGAAAGCAAATTTTTAAACATTTATATTAAAGCTGAGGTTGAGCACTTAGCACACATGCTCTGGGCTCCTTGAGCCTTGGTGATCATGTGGGAGATGAAGGTTCCAATCTGCCCTTTGTTGTGTCCCAATGGAGTTAATTTATTTTACCTTTAATTTATTCTTTATTTTATTTGACTTTTTATGTATTTAATTTATAATTGTAATTTAAGTTTAATACAAAATATTTTATTGTATTATTTTGACAATTTTGGCGATTGTCATACCATCCAGCCCTACTACGCCCAACAGTTTCCTGTCTCCTTAATAATGGCAAGCACTAGTTAAACATTATGTGTGTTTTTATTTGTTTATCAGTGTTGTGAACTATCTTGAGTTCAGTAAAAAATAATGAATAAATAAAATGGTGGGTCATGATTGAAGTGAGACAGACATGGCGTCTGCGGACAGCAGACAGGAGACGAGGCTTTATTGGGAGGCTCATTAAGGACAGTGCAGCGACGTGGAGAAAGAAGCGAGCGCTTCACTGGCCTGTATCCCTTTGAACACCGGCCTACTCTTATCTATGACATGCTCCGTTCCTCCATAACAAGACATTTTTCTTCACACAACGCATTTTTTCCCTTTCTCGTCTACCTCTGATGCGAACAGAGAAAAAGCTGAGATGTCACTACTATCCCTAAGATACAGAGGCTGCTCCTCGTGTGCCTTTTTATCCCATTTTTCCAAGCACCTGTTGGAAAGCTCGGAGACTTTCAGTCATCTCCATTTTATTTCCCCCTATTGTAAACGTAAACATTAATTGGAACTTTTTTTAACGCTGTCTCCACCTTGTGTTGAGATGCCACATAAGATGTGTTACGGCAGCACAGCTGTTTTCTAAGTGTTTTTTCGAGGAGCATTCCTTATTATAGTGTCAGACAGACGGATGAAAGCTCTGAGTGGGTTTTCATGAGCTCCGTAGTTTGCACGTTATTGAAAAGACCACTGCCTCACCATGAACCACTCTTTGGCAATAGCACTGCGATACTATATTATTTATGACATGCACATGCATGATGCCAAGAAATGATCCCTCTGGTAATTAAGACCAGTTTACGCTATATAAAACTGATGTATTTTTATGCAGCGGTTATGAACTGATCTTGCAGAAGCACCATAAACAGTTTGTATTCAAGCATTGAAATACATGTTTTCTGTCAGCCATGGTATGGTTTGTGTCCAGAAGGAAGCAAACCGATACCACATGGCTAATGTAATGTTAGTGGACGCCTCTCATCCAGATCAGCTGTAGGAAACTCTTGTCTTCTTATATATAAGAAAAGCAAATAGTGCGGCACTGGTCCAGGAAGTGGAATTATGTTCCACCTTAGGTGGCTGTACGTCTGGAGGCCCACCGCAAACTAAAACATTAGATCATTTTAACATCGAAGCTTGTTCAAAATATTATGGCTGTGCTATAATTTTATAACTAGTTGTCTGTGTGTCTAATTACCCTATTAAATCCAGCCTGCCGCTGGGTGTTCCTTTATAAACGTTTGGTTCTTCTGGTTCCTCAGCTACTATTAGCTTGTACGCCTTTTGGAAGACTTCCAGTATGCTAATTTGAGCTCAGGATGTGCAGCCACGTTGGCTGTCTGTCTGCCCGCTGCTTTCTCCTTTAATTGTTATATCTTCTCACCATTAATATGAGCAAAAAGAGAGGCTTCTACCATGCGTGGCACATCAAAGACTACCACCCTCAGATCAGATCAGGACTTAGTTGGCCGTCTCTTTGGAGCACAGGCTCTGGAGATGTGTGCCGATTCCCGGCTGGAATGGGTTTGATGGTCTAATTGTAGCCACCGGTGAACACAGCTGCATATCACAGAGAGCCTGGATCCAGTGTAATATGCCTCATAGAGCATCTTCAGATGGAGCAGAACAAACCTACAGTAGGTGTTCAAGTTCCTTCTGCGCTATACCTGTCCATTTATCACAGGGTCAGCGCCATATATTATTGACAGTGCAGAGCAGACTGAATACATCCCACACATCACAGGGGTAAACTGCCATCTTCCTCTTCTCTCTGCTTCTGTCTTCTGCCCTTTTCCATCAACCTGTCATTCTCTTTTCTACCCTGCGTTTCTCTCACTCCACAACCACTACATACTCACCACCTCCTGACAGGAATTCCACTTATTGATTCGGGTGTCTTCGATTCTATTGTTTATTAGGCCTAATTCTTTTAATGAAGCACCAAATAGTTAGAGCTGCATACCGGTACCGTATTGATTATTAGCAGATATTCAAGAATTTAAATGCATCTCTATTGGTCGATATTGCATTATGAATATTTAATCATGCATGCGTATTTCCCCTATTCTTTTACATTTAGATTATCTTTATCATCATCTAACTCTCACTTTGAATCTAGTTCAAATCGAAAAAATATTGTTTTTAAACACTTGATAAAAGCAATGCCTAAACTTGGTAGCATTTTTAACTATTCATTTGAGATTTTAGTGTTTTATTTTCAGTCCATTTGAATAAAATAATATATACTTTTAGCATCAGCCATTAATGTAGTGCAGTGTTTTTGTATATCGTTCTGTCCGCATCAATAAAAAAAAATACAGGATTTATTTCAAGAACTGTTAAAGGAAAGTCATTCAGTTGTTGTTTTTTTTTAAATGGAAAGGAATAAAAAAAAAATGGTATTTTCTAAAAAATTTAATTCCCAACACGCTCTTCCCCGTAGTTTCTGATTAGCTCCTTATGTGACTGTGACTGCAGTTGTCTGCAGTTAACCACAGTGCGGTAGCCAAACATATTCTCTTTGTGTCCGGCAGGGAGACGTATGAATGGGCAGCTCTGAATTTCTTCATGATCACCCCTCAGCACGTGTTAATGTTGCGCCTCGCTAAAGACCACGCTGACCACACCAGGTCAGAGTCCTTGCCACGGGGCTTCGGCCAGAACAAAGGAATCCACACCGACACTTTCCGTCTAGCACTGCTGCTTCCATGCTGACTACCAACACAGCTATTCTAGTGGTGATCAAAAAAAGATCTCCTCAGCTTTGAACTCCTTCCCTTTTTTTCCGGCTGCGCATCAAAAAGAAATCAATAGACGAAACTTTGGAGCGCATGTATCAGTTTTTCTGTTTCTTTCTTCCCCTCCGCCTTCATCGTTTGTACATTCCGCCACTAGAGTAAAAGCCAGTTAAAAGAGGACTGGCGGTAAAGATGACACTGTGGCGGATGCGGTCCGCACTGGGAAAGGCCTCGACTGGGAGAAATCAATTCGGTGGGGTGGGGGAGTGGGGTTGCTCACACTGAAGAGGGTGATGCAGATTCTGTTTTTAGACTGAAATGATAGATAGGTTCCTGGTACCTAGAGACAACACAATACGTTTGAGGGTGTACAGAAAATATGAAGCGCTTTGGTGAGGCGTAGTTGTGCTGTTAAGATTTGTTTTATCCAGCTGTGAGGAAGTACATGTAGCTGTCTCTCTGAGCTTTTTGTGCTGCTGAACTGAAAGCGCTTCTCGTGGCATGTTGAAGGTCTCCGATGGGTTGGAGTTAGGGTCAGGTCAGGGATCCTCTGTAAGGATGGCTGTGTTAAAGAAGCCAGAGAAAGTTAGATGCAGACTTTGTGTTGTAATAAAGTTGTTTGGAATATAGCATAAAGCACAATCTAAAATTACAGACAGGATATATGTGCTACCGATCAAAATGTTTTTTTTTGGAAATAAATTAAATTCTTTTACTCACCAAGGATGCATGAAACAGATCAAAAGTGACAGTAAAGACGTTTATAATGTTACATTTATAATGTCTCTTTCAAATGAATTCTGTTAAGTATCCTGGAAAAAAAAATCACGTTAAAAAAAAAAAAAACCAGAACAGTTGTTTTATCATCAACATTGATAAAAATAAGAATGTTTCTTGAGCTCCAAATTAGCATATTCGAATGTGAAATTCCAGCCCATAATCTGTTCACAAAAGACTTTCATCAAAATGTTCAAACTGCTCCTTTCCATACAATGAAAGTTGTACAAGATACTTTTGTTTCTTTTGCTGTCCTTTTAGGAGCTGTAGTCACCATACCTTTCTTGTGAGGAAAAGAGCAGTCTAAACATTTTTCTAGATAAATCCTTTAGTTTTCTATGAAGAAAATGTGAGGGTGAGTAGATGACAGCTTTCATTTTTGGGTGAGCGATCCCTTTAACATCTAACAAATTTATCCGCTGAGAGAGAATTAGTTATTTTCGTAACACACAGTCTGTCATTACATTAGAGAATCACACTAGACAGAATGAGGAATGTCTGAAGGTCAGTGTGTCAGTGTAACTGTGTGTGCTTGTCTGTTTGTGCGAGCGTGTGTGTATACGCCAGAGAGTGTGATGCCGTCGCGCTGCAAAATGGAAAAGATGTCTTTAGCGAGCATTCTCACTTTTCACTTTTATTGTTGTGCTTCCTGTTTTGAAAGCCATTAAGGAGACGGTTTCCTTACAGAAAGGGAGAAAAAAGACTCCCGTCTTTTTGAAACGTGTCCAAGCGCAGTGCGGAGAAGAGGATGATAGCGATCAGCTAACAGCCCAATAACAGGAACACAAAGAGGAAAATGCTTCGCTCTCTCACCGCTCCCTGCGAACGACAGATTGATACAGGGCTGGTTTTTGATGCGCTGATGAATGCCGAAGGATGTGCTTGTTATTTGTTCCGTCACAGCTGTAGCTCACTTGTCATGCGCCCAAGTATCCCTAGCGCAAGGTCACGTGACCAAAACCCCAGAATGCTTTGTGACATCTGCCCCTGCCATTTTCATGAAAAGGCCGGCTATTGGTATTTTGGGTGTTTCCTTCGTTTTTTTTTTTTTTTTTTGCTCGCTCTTTATCAGCAAAGTTGAATTAGGGTTGAGCTGTCTTTCATAAAGGATCTCGGTCATGATATTGATCAGATTTACGTATTCAGCGCTAAAAGGGTCTTGTGCCCTGCGGTATCTAGCCGGAGGGAGAGTTCAGAGTACTTATCTCGCATCGCTCAAGTAAAGCCCTGCGTGCGGTGACCTCTAACTTTTCCATTCGCTTTCCTTTCATTTGTACCGTCCCTTTGTATGGGGATCGCAGGCTTACCCTGGTGACATCGCCGGGGTGTGTGAGGTCATCTGACCATTTGACCTGTCCCCGATTTCAGATGCTCGGGGTATGAAGAAGGCCTCTCACAAAAAAAATGATAGGCAGTCATAGTATCTCAATAATATCTCAATTAGTATCTTAAATTTTGAAATGAAAATTCCCATTTCAGTGGTTGGAATATGACATTATATCAATATCTAGGTCACAATAATATATAATAATTGTATGATTTTTTTTTTTTAGCTATTCAAAACTTGCTGTGTTTCATGTACTCATTCATCTGATGTTCTTTTCCTTTCTGATAATTCTGTATGCTATTCATCTCTCATTTGTCATTCATTAGGTTATTGTGCAATATGTAGCAATCTCTTTCTATTACCTTTATTGAACTTGCAGAATAAGTCATAATGTATTCCTTTTATTGAGTCTGAATTGGTTTGATTAAGCAGTGCTGAACTCGACTTCTGTGCGTGTGTGCGCTTCGCTCACTGGCCCCGCAGCCTGGCCAGCTTGTAGCTCTTAATAAAAACCACAGACTGTAATTGGACTTAATTGCACCCTTCGGGCGTCATAAGCTCAAGTGTTACTAAACAAACTGCAGGGTCTGGAGGCCGGCACGCTGCATTTGCCACGGCGTTCCACCATCTTGCCGTGTGGATAATGTGTAGCATGAGCCCAGTGAGTGTTTGTTTGTGGCGCTCAATGAGTTTGGACTTGCCGTGTGCCACTGCTACTGGAGGACGAGGATTATATTCTTCCTTTGCTGTCAGCCAGCAGAACAAGAGCGCACAGGTCTAAAAATGATTCACACATTCACTTTCACATGTACTCACTCTGCTGGTGTGTCAACCATAGAGAAATCACCCACCGGTGAACCCGTTTCAGCCCTCTGCGGTTAAATCTCGCCTGCCAGGAACATTTAAGGAGGGTGTTGATGATGTTTGCCATGCCAGGTGATGAAATACTTGTTGGTCTTAAGACTAAAGGCCCTAGCAGTGTTGGGGAAGCTAGTTACACTTTAGTTAAACTATTCTTGAGTCTTGAAAAAGTAGCTAGCGGCGCTACAGGTTACCTACTTTTGAAGTTGCTTATTAAATTATATTATTTTCATATGATTTATACATATAAAAAGTATGTATATAATATTTTGTTATACATATAATTGTATATAATTATATTATGCATTATACATAAAATAATGTTCTATTCTATATTTTTTATATTTATTTATAATATAATAATGTAAATATATGTATTGCTTTGTTTGTGTGTGTGTATATATATATTATTTGTAATATATTAGACAAAAAGATACTAATGAGCAACAGCATTTAACTAAATATTTCACTTTTAAAAACAAGACCTAAAATGCTGCACAAGGACTTGAGCATGTCAATGCTATATATATATATATATATATATATTAGTAATTGACCTATTCAGATGATCCATTTGTACAAACTGATTATCTCAATTTAATCAGGTCTATTTAGTTTTTGATCTACCACTAATGGTTGGCAAAATTAGCTTGTTACTGGAAAAGCTATATTATTTTGAAAACCTGTAAGCTTCTGTTACAAATTCAAATATCTGGTTAGTAGCGTCACTTCTTTCAGTTAGTCTTTTAGTTAGTACCTTTTCAACACAGGTCCCTAGTTTTCTTAGTTAGTGACATGAGTGTATATGAGTGTTAGAGTCTGTCTGCAAGTGAACCCAACCCAGTAGTTGTGTTTGTTTGTATCTGTGAGTGTTACTGTGTGTTTGCGTACAGATGCTCTCCTCCTGGCCATGCGTGAGGTGCGGCAGGCCTTTCTCATGGGGGGCTTTCTGGGGTCACTGCACACAATCGATTGAGGGATCCAGACCAAATTCAATCATTGAAATGGCAAGGCCAGCCGTGTTTCAGAAGCACCGCTGACCCCAGAACCGGGAGCCAGAGGAGAGTGGGATAATCACTGTGAGAGTGCCATGTTCCTTTAGCTGTTCGATCGGCCGTGCCACGCGGCTATCGCACCCTGCCGACAACGTGCCGCCACAGTGTTTTCACCGTCTGTTATCAAGATTTCCCAGATTTACATGTGGACAAAGACTCCATCTGCCTGCACGAAATGCATATGCATTTCTCTGAAATGGAGATAATTAGAAGACGTCTTTGAGGTTGAGAATATGGTGGGCATTGTTAAAGAGATATTTTACCCCCAAATTTACTCTCCCTCATGCTGTTACCAGATATTTTTTAAAGTGTTTCAACTGTTTTGGTCCATACAATGAAAGTCGGGGGATCCAAACAACATTGACAAAAAAAAAAAAACTTTTCAAAATATCTTTTTGTTTTCGCAGAAGAAAGCAAATCTTACAGGTTTGGGAAAAAATGAGGATGAGTAAATTATTTAGTTTTTGGTTGACCTATCCCTGTTGCACTACACTGGCTCACCCAGTGGTGTGCATTTTGGGGCAAGAGTACCTTTTTGTCCAGCCAATGGCAGACAGATTCAGGAAATCTGTTGCATTTTGAATGCAACTTCATTCGGTGACACTATTTGTGTAATCTCAAATGCTGTTGGCAAACACAAACCATAAAGTTTGCAAGGCTCTCATTTAAGGAGGCCTCGTACAGCAGCACTGGAGCCCGCGCCTCCCCTGTGGAGGGAAAAAACAGAACACATAATTAAGATATATAGCCCGGCTGGGTCAGAATATAGCCATAGACTTAAAATATAGTGAAGCAGACAAGTCTCCGTTAATCAGTGGTTTGTGGTTACTGTTTGAAAGCGACGTATATGAGACTGCTCAGAGTTTGTGTGAGGGGGTGTCTTCTTGTTTTAAACAGTCTGCGCAGCTATAAAAAGGTTTGGAGGAGAGTGCTGGCATGTGTGTGTGAGGAGTCCACTGTGAGACAGGCACTGTGTGTGTTTATGACTGGGCACACAGCTCTATTTGCGTCTGCTTGTGTATGTGCTCTCCCAGGTTGCTCTACGGTCAGTGACCCGTAACTCTCCCTCTGTTCCGCCTCCTAGTCCAGACTCCTGCTGTAATGTATGATTTGGGCAGGTGTGTGTGTGTGCGTGATAGCATCCTCCAGTGGCTCAGGAATTATCACATTTTCTTCTGCACACTCAACTCAGTGTTTTGTCACCCACTAATGATGACTATCCATCAATCAGAGGGGCGGAGCTGAGGAAATGAAGATGGATTGAATTAGTTTTTAGTGAAACGGTTGGCTATTGAGCAGCCCCGTAATTACTCTGTCAGGAGAATTGAACCGTATCAGCGAGAGGCTAACCTTAACACTTTCACCCTACTGTTAATTACGGGACTCTTATACGGGCAGATTCACCTCATGTCTCTCCTAATAACAAGTGAATAATACTGATGGCGTAACAAGAATTTGATGAGTCCTGGTGCAATGTTTTTTTAAATTATGCACCTTTCCTCTTCCAAAGAAATCCTCAGAATATTATTATTATTAATGTTGAGGAATTAAAGTAATAATTCAGGGGAAGGGTCCATAATAATATGCACACACTACATAACTGCACAAATAGTAATAATAGTAATAATAATAATAATAATAATAATTATCATTATTATTATTATGGACCCTTCTACTGACTAATTACTAATTCCTCAGCATTAATAATAATAATAGGCTAAGAATTTAAAGACAATTTTGTTTATAGTGTGGAAGGATTATGATTTGGTAGGATAATCATTATCATTAATATTGTTGTTATTGTTATTATTATTATTATTATGTTTTTAATTAGGCTATAATAATGGTGATGAATGAAATCAAGTTTTTGTAGAAGGCCTATATACTTTTTTTTTGACAGATTTATAAGCATTGATAGGTTGTTCATGCCAAATTCCCCAAAAAAAGTCTTACATTTTGTTTTTCCCGATCATCTTTTTAATCATTATTGAGTAGTGTGCTATAGAGCATTTCATCAGTGTAACATTTTGCCAATTACAATTAATAGCTACTTTAATAACTGTTAATAAGATGTCATATTTAGCTGTTAAATCTTCATCTTCATTGCATCGTTGCCCCACTGAATTTGTGCAGTTATGTAGTGTGTGTTGACAAAGAGAAATTTCCAACGGTGGAAGGGGAGAATTTGACTAGAAATGTGTCATTTTGGCTTTTATTCCCTTTACACATAACAAATAACAGTGTGTAGTAGCGTCATAGTGCCACAGCGGCCGAGAGAATGCTCTCATGCTAATCGTTCATGCTGCACTCTTCAGATTAATTGTCCTTGATGAACAAATGCTTATTCAAAAGGAAGGAGGAAAAAAAAATGTGAGAGGTCCCAATCCAAGCGTACTGCTGCAGACTCTGTATACTGTGGGAAATGAAAATTGGGCTGAAGTGTTTTTAATTAAATAAGTCAGAGAAACTCTAGGAAATGGCTTAATTTCATATTGAGACACATGACTTGGGGATCTTAGCGAACCAATTAACCTCAGCGCAGCTCATTAAAAAGCTGCTTTCATGGCCAGGAGCTGGAGACTTATCTACCAACATAGGACATGAAAGCAAATTTGTAAATCCCAAACTCTAAAAGTAATTGGAAAGGTAGATGCAAAGGGTAGTACTAAAGTGACATGGCTGTGCTAAAATTAACTAAAAAATTAGTTATTAGAAAAGTAATGGTAGAAGGAAGCAGACCTGTTTTTTTAAGGTTAAATTAGCCAAGGGATGAGTAAAAACTAAATGAGAATAGGATGCCTGGACAGGATGTTATTTAAAGCGCACATCTTGTGCTGTGGCTAAATGTTTCGTTCTCAGGGAACGGAGGATTGTGCTAATACTAATTTGTGGCACGCCCCTGTGAAGTCACTTAGCAGTTATGGGAAAAATGCTTTCTGTGCTTCGTTCTCATGGCAATAATCTGTAAAATGTGTGTATTTTTTGTTATGTTAAATATGTTCTTAGACCGCGTCGTACAGCTCACATTATGTTGGTTTAGCTGAACTAGTTGGTTAGCGGAATTAGACCAGGGGTCACTGCCCTCACGGACCCACTGAAACCTCATTGGGACTGCAGTGAAAGGGTGTTCCTTGGATCCTCAACCCCCATTTTGTTTAGTTTTTTTTACCTCATTGAAAGTCCATTAGTGTCAGACTGGAGGACATTACCATCACCATTTTGATTGTTTAGATGTAGGCTAATAATTTTTAAAGCCCAGGTCGGTAGTCTGACCAAAATCAGACTCTTCTTTAGTACTCATTATTAAAATTAATTATTTAATGGGTTAATGACATTTGAAGATTTTTAATGTAAGGTTTGTTTTTGTGAATGTATGCGTGTGTGTGTGTGTGTGTGTGTGTGTGTGTGTGTGTTTCAGCATGTTGATGGCATAAACGTGTCAAGAAAAACTCTGCATTATGAAAATAATACATTTTCTGTCAGAGTCGAAGGTCAAAATACTCTTTACATTTAGTTTCAGCACTTCCTTTGAAAGATCTTCTCACTGATCCCCTTTGGTGATCAGTCATTTGATAAATGTAAGCTCCTAATACTCTGCTCCGAGGGGCGGACGGGGAGTGCAGACGGGCACGGGACGTGTATAGGTTACATCGCCACAGCTCCACTACGCGTTCGCTAGAAGGCAAATGGCATCCGAAATCTGATTAGGCCCCATTATAAAGAGTGATATTTTCATCCCGGCGATTCTCGGTACTGTGTCAGTACTCTCCACTGTTGTAGTGCCGGGAAGAGCCCAGTCCTTTGACAGATAGTAGATATCCCAACCGTCGCTTGTTTGGACATTGCTGTCTTTCACGACGTGGAAAAAACAGACAGCCGAGAAAATAGGAAGCAGCTAAATAATGTCAAAAGATCAGAAATCAATGGGCCGGAGGAATGTGATCCTACATCTCCTCTCTCATGCACTCCACCAGAGTGTTTTTCCAGGGCCACTGAAGTTGCTTGTATTCACCCCCTTGGAGATGTAACATAAGCACAGGGAAGCGGTGTAGTAATGTTTGGCTATCAGCAAAAATAACCTTTTACTTAAAGGTTACTATCAGAAGTTTATTGAGTTACATGCTTTTTATTTACAGGGAGAAAATAAAAGGATGGAAAGCTCAATTTATTAATGCGCAGGATTGGGTTTCTTTGAATTTTGAGATACAAAAGAATAACAGGAAACTGATCGATAGTATGAGAGAGAGACCAGGAAAGAAAAAAAATATATATATGTATGCATGTTATTTATTGCATTTTGGTAGTAGTTGTATTTTTTTATCAGGAAAACGTTGTTATAGTCATACGTTCTGCATTGTAATCTGTTATAATGAGAGAGCGAGAATGCAGCACCATTACGCTTTTGTGTCGCCCGTCGGGGGCGGGAAACAGACACAGGATTACAACAAGAAAAAAAATCTGGACATTTCTCGGAGATAAATTTAATTTCTTTGCTATTTGGAGGTCTTCTTTGAAAATTGTAATGAACACATTCAGAAACCGGAGAATAGATTTACTCTTAGCTTCAAATAAGTCTCTGTTATCGTACTCTGTCATTCGCTCCTTCCTATTTTCGAGTTGCTAATTGATGTTTTTGATGTCGGCGAGAAAATTGAAGAAAATGTCATGTGTGAACCAGCGCGGAAGTTAATAAGATTGACTTCGTTGACGGAATTCACAATGAGCAAAGGGAAACCGTATAATAGGGCCTCGCTGCATCGCCCATACATTTTCGGATGGGATGAAATCGACACCCGACGAAGCTCGGTGTGGAAAGATAGAACATTTGGGATGCTTTTCTTTTTTTTTTTTTTTTTTTTTTTGTGGTTTGTTTTGTTTATCTCTGTGCACTCAGAGCATCTGACTGGTGTGCATAAGCAGCTGTGTATCCTGCAGGCTCCTGCCTCGAACCAGGCCCAACGATTCGAAGGAGTCTCCCAGGGATACCCTCCCACTCTAGACAATACTTATTCTTAATGCTGTTTTGAGTTTGAAAAGGCACAGGGCTTTAAGAAAGGTTAGATAAAGATATGTCTAAGAGATGCACTGATATCAGTTAGGGTCAATGCATATGCTTGGCCGACGTGGAAAAGAGCTTAAATTCAAATCCCCTTGAATAAAAGGATTGAAGCAGCACCACGGTCGCTCCATCTTTAGCCATTTATCGAACGCTGGCCGAAAGCCGAATGAAATCCATTGTTCGCGACATTTGGGCAATAGTTTCTGCCATTTTTGTTTATCAGCTGAATTTCGTCTGTGCATGAAAAATTACAAAAGTAGTTCCCTGTAATTTCAGTTTTTGTCTTTAGAAAATTGTTTTTCGTCAATTGGCACTATGGCTAGGTGTAATGGGGTTCTGTGTTTTTAATTAGGGTGCGGATTAGCTGAGTTCGGTTCACTGGCTCTGATTATTTTTTCCCCGCCCTTTAGGGGAATGAGCTAAAACCCTAATGCGGCCAGTACCCCCCAGCGGTCCTTTTTTTGAAGACACCGAACAAAAAAAAAAAAAAATCGTAGACTCTGCTAGTGTTCAGCCCTCCAAGGACCCACAGTAAGGGACATTATTCTCGGAATAGCCAATTAATTCCACTGGCAATGATCGGTTAGCGCTTCTCCCGGCCCTCCTCGCCCCCCGCGCTCCACTCGGCATTTGAAATGCTAACACAATGAAATATTTTTCTATTGGTTGGTGTCCCTTGGCTAAGCCACCGCCGCGGGCAGAGAATTTCATCGACTGATGAGACCAGAGGCGGACCCGATAAAAAGGTTACCTGTACGTGACATACACTCAAAATGGCTAGCGCTACCTTGAACTCGAAAGTTCTGTAACTTTTATTTGACTTTTCATCGTTAGCGAGGCAGCACTTCTGCGCCCGTGGAGAGTTGAAATGAAGGACGGCTACTTGTTTGTGTCCACAGAAGCATGAAACATCCTTGCTCATTTTTTGAAAGCGTTTCATCACTTTTTTGTTTTGTACTTAATCTGATTTACGTATTAGCTAGCTATTTTGACATTTAGATAATTAGTGATGTTTAGCTTATTTAGCCTTTTGTTGTGCCATCAACGATGTTGATCATAAAAGAACCTTCCGGACTACCACATAGAAACACATTTTCCACACAGAAACGGTTGCGTTAAAGCTATTGTTGCCGATCGTTCGCCGTATTGCCATAGCCGGGGCTTTGTGTTGCGGTCTGGGTGCTAAGAAAAGAGCAGTAGTGCACCTGTCATATCAACAGCTGAGGGATGGGGAGGGTGTCGAGGAGTAACGGGGAGGAGGTATGGAGTTTTTTCTCAAATTGTTAGTTGAAGTAAAAGTATGGTGTTGGAATCCCCCTCCCCCACGACAGACACAAACACCATAAGGCCCTTTTTTTTTCCTTTTTTTTTTTTCAGTACACACTCTCCCACACACACACACATATATTTTGCTGTCTACAAGGAGTGAGGCAGGTGGCTCCCCATGGCTGCAGCTTCATGACAACATGCCATTAGAAATAGCAGGCCTGTTGATCAATCCAGCCGACATGACAGCTTCGCCGCAAGGCCTGGCTCTTTGAGCACCATCTCTGCGGCAGCTCCCTCTCCTGTTTCTCCTCACTAATTGGTGAAAGTTCTCTTATATATGCTTGTGGCACAGGGCTCTTTTTTCCCTCCTCTTCTTTTTCTCTTTCTCCTTCTTTTGCTCTTGCCTCTCCTTCCACCCATCATCACCCCTTATGTATTTTTTCTTTTTGTCACAATGGAAGTGATAACTTTTAGTTAGATATTGCAAGTGGGTTAAAAATGATATGTGCGCCGTAGGCATTTTTTCGCTCTGAATTTCTTATGGGTTGTTTTTTAAGAGCAAGACGTGCAATAGGGCCATGGTTTGACATTTGTTCATGGCAACAGAACAACAGATTTAAAATGGAAAATAACAGCAAATTTTCAGCATGCAGGCCGATTTGTAATTTATTTTGAATTCAACCGTTTTTTTATTTATCTTTCTTCTCTGAATATATAACAACAGCTAAATTAAATTGAATCTGTTTAAAAAAAAAATACAAATGCATATATTTATTACAGTAAAAAAAAATGCATGCAAGAGCCATCAAACAAACATCAGGATTTTCATTCTGCTCTGTGCAAGCTGTCATGTTACTGAGCCTTGTTTAAACCGACTGTCATCTCCCGCTGAAGTGCTTAACAACCCCTCTTTGATTTCTCCTTTAACTAAATAAATTAGTTTGGAGAAGGAAAGAGAAACACACAGCAAATGTTTAAATATCTCCTATTTGTCATCTGTTTACGTTTTTAATTACACAGACACAGCTTAACGCTAACACTCCGAGCCAAGGCGCGCTCCTCTTGAGATTTGGAGCCAGAGTACAAACACTGTCCTTCCCATGATTAATTTAGTTGTTAATATTTAATATTTATTTTAGGCAAACCCTCTAGGCCAGGAACTTGTGTGCAAACCTGAGTTTTTTTTAACCTCCTATGTTTAGAAAAAAAAGCTCATTGAATTCCATTTAATAAGACTTCTTTATAAAATTGAGGCTGCTGCCTAGAGTGAAATTTAAGTGTGTTATTTTTTTGTCCACGAAACAGGACTTAAAAGGATCTTTTTCCCTATGTTATTTGTCAATGCTGGCTAATCGTTATCAAGTGAAATGGTAATATTAACTGCTATCTCCACCCAGTGGCACGAACATAGTGGTGATCAGCAGAGTGCAAGTAAGATGTGCAGATTTGCCAAAAGGGATCATATTTTATTACACAATAATGATGTTACCGGTGCATTTTTAACATTGTTAATACTCTCCCCTCCCTCAATACAGCACTGTCGCATCTTACTTTAATTTGAATGCCGTGAGATTTACATGTCTCTTTATGTTCTGATTGAGCCGACTGTGGTGTGTATGTTGATCCCTGTTGTAAAGCTCTGTGCATTTTGCTGCAATTTGGCAGGTTAGTATAGGTAGTGGTGGTTGTTCTGGAGGAGACGGGGGTTGAGGATCACACTGGACTAGGGGTCCGCATAAGCGGATCGGCGACGAGTGGAACTGGGGGTTCCTCTGAAGCTCCCTCTCTTGCTTTGATCAAAGCAGGTTGTTTTATGTGGCTTGTGT
>NW_026606795.1:402500-440035 GCF_029890125.1 Rhinichthys klamathensis goyatoka | reverse complement strand
ATTGCAATAGACGTGAAGGACTATAATGCTTTAAGAGCTCACTCAAGTACTGGGGAACTAAACCATTTAGTGCTTTGTAAGTAATCACCAATATTTAAAAATGTATACAATGTTTAATAGGGAGCCAATACAGTGTTGACAGAACCGGGCTAATATGGTCATACTTCCTGGTTCTGGTAAGAGTTAGGGTTAGGGACCAGCTGGAGTTTGTTTATTATGCGTGCAGGGCAACCACCCAGTAGAGCTTTACAATAATCTAGCCTTGATGTCATTAACTAACTGTTCCACATTTTGTCATTGAGAGCATATGTAGTAATTTAGATACATTTTTAAGATGGAAGAATGCGGTTTTACAGATACTAGACACGTGACTTTCAAATGAAAGATTGGTATCAAAGAGCACACCCAGGTTCCTAACCGACGACGAAGACTTGACAGAGCAGCCATCAAGTGTTAGACAGTATTCTGGGTGATTAAGCGAGGAATTTTGTTTTCCAATAATTAGAATCTCGGTATTTTCAGAATTACCGTAAGTAGCAGGAAATTACTAGTCATCCAATTTTTTATATCAGCTATGCAATCCATTAATTTTGTTGATTTTAGTATTTTTATGGTTATATTATGTATTTATTCATATTTTGAATAGGTTTTATTTTAATAGTTTTTTTATATTTCTATTCAGCTTATTTATGCTTTGGTGATTTTAAAAACTTCATCTTATTTTATTTTATTTAGTTGCCATAACAACATTTCAAATTTATTTGTAAAAATTTTAAGTTAAATTTTTGTATCTAATATTTATATTTTATTTCAGCTTTATTTTCAGTTTTTTAATAGTTTTAGTTAACAATAACAACATTGCTTCAGAGATGTCTAAATTGTTATACACAATGTCTCTCTCTTTTCCTTGTCTTTTTTACAAATACAAGAAAAGAGGAAATGTCAAAGAGTAGCTATAGCCTGATGATTTCATATGGTCTTTAAGGGCTATGATTATTATAGTTACTGTATATAGAGAATGCAATATGATGATACAAATATTGCAAGCTAGATTTCTTTGAGACTAGATTATAAAACTAATATTGTGCATGTACCCCTGTGCGTTTAAAATCCCAGTTTCACAGGAACAAACCAATGATCCACAGAATAAACACTGTTGTAACTGTATTACCATACAATTTCAGATGAGTCCCGGACGCACACAGTGAACTAATGAGCCGATCTCGCCTCACATTCACTGTGTGATATTATCATCACCCTCTCCAGATACATAATAATAATAATGCTGCATACAGTATATAGAGTGTGACTGACAGAAGGCAACAGTTTGATGTGCATTGGTCATACAGCACACATGTATCACCTGAACAAATGTTGAAGATATGACTGGCTTTTCGCTCTGTACATAAGCCTAAATGAAATGTGTTCATCATATAACGCGACCGTGTCTCTTCAGAAAATTTGGACTAAACCGTTTGATTCATATGGATTCGTTTCACGATCTCTTTATGAACTTTTTAAAGCATCAAAGTGGTAGTTGCGTAGCTGTCAATGGAGGGACAGAAATCTCTCAGATTTCATCAAAAAGATCTTCAGTTGTGTTCTGAAGATGAACGAAAGTCTGACGGGTTTGAATAGACATGAGGGTGAGTAATTAATGACAGAATTTTCAGTTTTGGGTGAACTATCTCTTTAAGTGTGTTTAGCTGTCTGTAGGCCTATAGCTGGTGTTGCACTGCATGCTGACTTCAAAGGAGAAGTGTGTCATTTCTGTACAGAAGCAAACAGAATTGGAAAGATTACATGGTTTTTTAATAAAATTAAAAAAACTCCTACGTTCTGGGCAATTGCCTTACTTTTGTTATGTATGGCTGAATTTCTCTTGGTTTAATCTCTCTAGCCCGATCAATTTCAATTTGTTCAGTGTGTTCCGTTTCTGCATCTTCTATTCATGACCTTTGCAGGCGAGTCTGATAAGACTGGATTTACATTTCAGGTTGGCTGAGCAAAAAGGGACTCTGCAGTGAACAGTGTGAGTGTTCGAGAGCGAGATGAACGTGTGTTCCCTCTGCAACCATTCAGTCTTTTCCACTTTAATGCAGAATCGGGCCAGCATCTGTCTCCGTTATAACATCAGACAGCTTTGCAAGACTAATGCCAACATCTCGGCGGAGACGTCTTTATATCTCAAGCATATTTATTTCATGTGCACTCCACTTTCTTGCTTCTTTGAGTGTCTGCATGGGGATGAAATGAAATATGTGTGCGCTTTTTAAGACAGAGTTTTTAAAGGAATATTTTGAGCAGTGTTGTTTTAGTATCATTGTTGTGATAGTACTAGTTTTAAACAAATGGACTACTGTACTCTCTAGCATACTAACATACTACTCTTGTACTTTCAGTGCGTGCAGATTTTCCATATGAATAGAATGCATACACTCAACAGTATAGTATATTACGTATATTAATAGTAAGAGTTGGGTTTAGTTTAGGTCAGATTCTCACTATTAACTATAGTCGCTTATTAACATGCATGTTACTAGCATATTGGCTGTTTATGATTACTAATAAAGCACATATTAATGCCTTATTCTGCATGACCATATTCTACATCCCTTAATCTTACCCATACCTAAACTTAACAACTACTTACTAACTATTAATAAGCAGTAATTAACGCAAAAGTTGTAGTTAATAGTAAGAGTTGGGTTTAGTTTAAGTCAAATTCTAACTATTAACTCGCTTATTAGCATGCATATTACTAGCGTATTGGCTGTTTATGATTACTAATAAAGCACATATTAATGCCTTATTCTGCATGACCATATTCTTCATCCCTTAATCTTACCCATACCTAAACTTTAATCAGCAGTAATTAACGCAAACATTGTAGTTAATAGTGAATGTGTTCCCCAAACTGTGCAGGAGTCAATCATGTTATCTAAACATAGCGAATCCCTTTCTATTTGACTAATTACAGTTACCATTGTAACCGTGAAGTTACCATGTTTACATGATCATGACAGGAGTTCAAATATTGTATGGAATTTTGCACATGCAAGATTTTTTATTGATTCTAGCCTGAAAATAACACGTATAACGTTTAAGTTTAATTCATGTGTTTTCCATTTTAAGTGCATTTTAAACCTGTAGTTTGATTGTTTTTAACCATGATGATGAGACGTGATTGTGTATATTCGTAACAATTCGTACGACCTCACTCGATTTTTGCTAAAACGTACATATTTGACGAGTTGCCCAATTCGTATGAATTCGTACGAATGACCTACCCCTGACCCCGCCCCTAAACCTACCCATCACGTGGGTTTAGACAAATCGTACAAATTCGTACGAATGAGGTCGTACGAATTCGTACGAATTAGCCATCTTTTAATCACTCGTCAAATTCGGACGAATTGGTCGTGAGATAGAGTTAACCAGATAAACCACGGTTTATACATCTCAAACAACACTCCTGTAAAATCATCATCAAGTCCATAAACACACTTCAAATGTCATTGTCGAGCTGATTAACATTACAAACACTGTTGATATTAATTCTGTAATATTCTCACCGGTCTCCATCAACTGGGATTACTGAGGTTATTGCATGTCAGAATTTGCACGTATTAACTTTTCCAGATGCATAATTCATTTTATAATTCATAAGAGATGCAATTATTACAGTAAAATAGGCCCTTATTAAAGTGCACCGGTGATATATTGTTTTATGAGCTAATTTGACACTTGATTGAACTTTTGCTGCCCAAAGATTCCTGTGAGGATTTTCTCACCAGTGCTGATTCATAAAATAGACGGCAGTCTAATCCAACGCCTCTTCTGTTAAATTAGTCGCTTAAATCAGTTCATTCGCCTACTTTATTCTCTCTGACTCTCGGCTAATCAGCAAACCTCATCCTATCTGGGGTTCCTAAAAGGATGGAAAGAATCTGATCTGTCATTTTGAACAGTACAAATGAAATCTGTCTGAACAATTTTAGGTTGGAAATCAATGTTCTAAATGTTCATGAACAATGAACGTTCATAGTACAGTATATCAACAAACTTTATCACACAATATATTGTGTGGCTTCAGAAGACTTGTTTACTTTTTGTCATTTTTGTGGAGCTCAACAACATCAGTCTTAATTCAGTTTCATTGTATGGAAAAGAGCATCCAGGACATACAAAAATCCATATTAAAGGATATATTTTTTTACTTGAATAAAAACAGTTAATTTAGCTGTTAACGCATACATTTTTCTTCGCAATATATCACCTGATTTGCATAACAAAAGCTTTGAGTAGTTCATTGATCATGAGATTAAGGCCAGCTCTTTCTTGTTTTGTTGACTGTCTGTCTCTCAGGATTTGTTTTTTTCTCCCAGAACCATTTGACAGTCTTTTTGATTTCTGACGTTGAGTCTAAAAGGGAGTGAGATTCATTTTGATTTAACAGCATGATTCTGGTTAATCGGCTCTATAATCTCTACTTCTTTATGGAGGTGGTTTCATAGGAAAGACCAACTGGTGTGTTTTCATCAAACGCTATTGTCAGTCACAGCTGATAATATGTCAATTGTGCTGGGTCTAAATTCATAAAATTACTCACACTGATACTTTAGACCACCGGAGTTGTACGGATTACTTTTTCACTACCTTTATGTCCATTTTGGAGCTTGAAACTTTTGGATTCCAATTGGACCCCATTGACTTTCACTGAATGGACAAAAAAAATAAAAAAAATATTCACTTTATAATATTTGTCACTTTCAGCATGTACAACAAAACAAAAAATGGTGCCAATTTAAATTTTGGGTTGAACTATCCCTTCAATTTCCATGTAATAGGTTACAGAAATAACATCAAATAGCAATATTTTTACCATTGAAAAGTGTTGAGACCAGTGTTGGGCAGTAACGCGTTACTAGTAACGCGTTACTGCCCAACACTGGTCTCAACACTTTTCAATGGTAAAAATGACGGTGACGGTCCGCCGACGCCCTGTTCCTTTCGCCAGTCCGGGAAAGGGCTTCTCTGGCGAGCCTCCACGTACGAAGGCATCTCTGAATGAACGTCTGCGCGGATGGAACAATGGCGTCGGTTTCTTGGGAGGGAAATAATGGGGGCTGGTAGCCTAAACAGCACTGGAAGGGCGACAAACCCGTAGACGATACCCGGAGAGAGTTATGTGCGTACTCGACCATGGTTAATCTGGAACTCCAAGTCGACGGTTCCGCAGACGCCACACAGTGCAGGACTCTCTCCAAGTCCTGATTAGCTCGCTCAGCCTGACCGTTAGTCTGCGGATGGTAACCGGAAAATAAACTCGCAGTCGCTCCCAGCTGTCGACAGAATTCTGTCCAAAACCTAGACACAAATTGGGGACCCCTGTCAGAGACCACGTCCACCGGGAGACCATGGATGCGAAAAACGTGGTCTAAGACAATGGCCGCTGTCTCCCTCGCTGAAGGTAATTTGGGGAGGGGAATGAAATGAACCGCCCTCGAGAACCTGTCGACCACAGTGAGGACCACGGTATTGCCACTAGATGGGGGTAGACCTGTGACAAAGTCCATGGCTATGTGTGACCAGGGTCTCGAAGGGATAGACAGTGGCCGGAGTAGCCCTGCTGAGGGTCGATTCGAGCCCTTACCCACCGCACACATCAGACAAGCCGAAACGAACTCTCGAGCGTCCCGTGCCATCGAAGGCCACCAAAACTGTTGCTTGATTAACGAACATGTTCGAGTAGCTCCCGGGTGGCAAGCTAGACTGGATGAGTGACCCCACTGAAGTACGCTAGTTCGGACCGGCTCCGGTACAAACAACAGACTCGCTGGACACCCCGCGGGAATAGTGACGTCGCGTAACGCCTCACGGACCCTGGACTCCACCCCCCAAGTAACCGCCGCGACCACCCGGTTGGGGGGCACGATGGTTACTGGAGAGGTGGATCCAGCTTCTACTTCAAACAACCGCGAGAGCGCATCGGGCTTACCGTTCTTACTACCGGGGCGATACGAGATGTTAAAATCAAATCGGCCGAAAAATAATGCCCAACGAGCCTGCCGGGAATTTAGCCTCTTAGCGGAACGGATGTATTCTAAGTTCTTATGGTCGGTCCAAACTATGAATGGAACCCCCGCGCCCTCCAACCAGTGACGCCACTCCTCCAGTGCCAACTTAACAGCCAGTAACTCCTTATTCCCGATGTCGTAATTCCGTTCCGAAGGAGTTAGACGATGAGAAAAGAAAGCGCATGGGTGTATTCTGTCGTCCGAAGGGGACCTCTGAGACAAAATTGCCCCCACCCCTACCTCCGACGCATCCACCTCCACAACGAATTGACGAGATGGGTCAGGGTTGGTGAGAATGGGAGCCGAAACAAAGCGTCTCTTTAAGGTTTCGAACGCCTCTTGAGCCTGCAGGCGTTGACCAACAGAATCGAATTCGTGTGGAGGTGAGACTTGTCAGTGGCAGAGCGACCTGACTAAAACCCCGAATGAAACGCCTGTAAAAATTGGCGAACCCCAGAAAACGCTGGACCGCCTTGCGATTCTCTGGGGTGGGCCAATCCGCAACCGCCTTTACCTTGGCCGGATCCATTCGGATGCCTTTGGGCGACAGGACGAAACCCAGGAATGGAACCGACTGTGCGTGAAACTCACACTTCTCCACCTTGGCATATAAACGATTCTCGAGCAGCCGCTGTAACACTCGCCTGACGTGCTGGACATGGTCGCGCTCGTTCTGGGAGAAGATCAGGATGTCGTCGAGATACACAAATACAAACCGGTCGACCATGTCTCTGAGCACGTCATTAACGAGTGCCTGGAAGACCGCCGGGGAGTTTGAGAGTCCAAAAGGCATGACCAAATACTCAAAATGACCTGTGGGGGTATTAAAAGCGGTCTTCCATTCGTCCCCCTCCCTAATCCGAACCAGGTGATAAGCATTGCGTAGGTCCAACTTCGTAAAGATAGTCGCCCCCTGCAAGAGTTCGAACGCTGAAGACATCAGTGGCAAAGGGTGGCTATTCTTTACCGTGATGTCATTCAGCCCTCGAAAATCTATACAGGGACGCAGCGACCCATCCTTCTTCCCCACGAAGAAGAACCCCGCCCCGGCTGGAGAGGAAGAGGGTCGAATTATACCGGCTCGCAGAGAATCATTGATGTATCTTTCCATGGCCTCCCTCTCAGGACCGGAGAGCGAGTATAAGCGCCCCTTAGGTGGAGAAGTGCCAGGAAATAATTCAATCGCACAGTCGTACGGGCGGTGTGGAGGAAGAGATGCAGCTCGTGACTTACTGAACACCGCTCTCAAGTCATGGTAAACCTCCGGTACACCCGCCAGGCTCACCGGTTCCTCCTGTAGGGTAGAAACAGACATTAAAGGCAATGATGCCGACATTAAACAATGAGAAAGACAGAAAGGACTCCATGCCAACACTAAATTAAGAGATCAGTCAATATGTGGGTTATGTTTAACCAACCAGGTGTGCCCCAACACCACTGGAGCGGAAGGGGAATGTATGAGGAGGAAACGAATCTCCTCGGTGTGATTGCCCGAGATAGTAAGGTTAACAAGCCTAGTGGACTGGGTAATCTCAGTGAGAAGGGTACCACATAGAGTTCTGGCTGCAATCGGTTCGGCCAGGAAAGAATGTGTGATGCCCAAGCGCTCAGCCAGTCCAATGTCCATAAAATCACCCTCCGCTCCAGAATCAATAAGTGCCGACACCTGGTGGTTAACCCCCTCCAACTGTAGAAACGCCGGAAGAATGGTCTGGCCACCAGATGGCAGTTGTGTTGTGGTGGCGCTCACCATCCTCTGTCCCTTAAACGTAGGCCGTCTTCTCTTTATAGGACAATCAGCCGCCATGTGACCCGCCTCACCACAGTAGAGACACAAGTTATTAGTCAAGCGATGACGGCGCTCTGTAACGGTGAGATGAGCTCTCCCGATCTGCATGGGCTCCTCCTCCGAGGATCCCACGTGGTGTGAAGCAGCCCCTCTCGTGACTGGTGTGCTGTTGATGACTTCACGAGGAAACCCCCTCCTCAGAGTCTGAGCACGAAGGGAGATCCGGTTGTCGACCCGAATGGCGAGATCAACCAACCCGTCGAGTGATGTGGGCAGTTAAATAAATCTCATCCTTGATGTATTCCGCTAGACCGTGAAGAAAGTGGTCCCACTGTGCCTTGGGATTCCACCCACAGGAAGCCGCGAGTGTACGGAACTCGATCGAATATTCCGACACGGAGTGAGTCCCCTGTTGCAACAGCGACAATGCTCGGGCGGCCTCAGTCCCCAATGCTGACCGATCAAAAACCTTGCGAAGCTCCTGAGAAAACTCCTCATAAGATCTGCAGCACTCATTGTCCCACATGGCTGTTCCCCACTCTCTCGCTAGCCCCGCCAGGTGCATGATAACAAACGCAACCCTGGACCCTTCCGTCGGAAAACAGGAAGGCTGGAGTGAAAAAGTTAATGAGCACTGCGAGAGGAATGAGCGACACGAATTTGGCTCACCAGAGTAGGAAGCAGGTGGGTTGAGTCGAGGTTCGGACCGGCGAGGCGCTACCACCTCAGCGTTAGGTGGAACAGGTGCTGTAGGCATCGCGGGAGAACTGGTCTGCAACTGTTCGAGCCGATGAGTAATCACAGCAAGCTGCTGTGACATCTCTGACATGGCCTGGTGAGAAGCTGCTAATTCCTCCTGCTGTCGTCCTAGTAGAACGCCCTGTTGGGCAATGGCCCGACGCAGATCCGTCTCCTCTGCTGAGTCCATTTTGGTCAGTGGATTCTGTCGTGAGTCCGGGGGTACAGAAACTAGAAAGACTCAAAAGCAGAGGTGGGAAGTGAAGAAAGTTTTATTACAAAACTTTGTGAACAATGTATCGTCCTCGTGACACAGTGAAGTAAAGGTGAAGACTCTCTGATAGGAGGTTCCGGCGAGGACAGCCCGCACTCTTACGGACGTGTAGTGAGGAGGAGACCACCGACTGACAAGGAGAGTCCAGGAATATCCAGCCAGAGAAGAGAACAGGATCCAGCAGGCGAACAGACATGCACCGATCCCCACGGCTAGGCTTCCTGAATCACAGATACTGATGAGAGGAATAGCGAACTCACACAGACAAGAAACGTACACGCGACATCAAACAATCCACTGACAAACACTGACAGACACAGCTGGGTATATAAAGGGTAGAGGAAACGAGAGACAGGTGGGGAAGATCAGCTCGTGATTGTGCTAATTGCCACTGTCACAAGCTGCAGAAATGACAGGACCAAAACAAACAACAGAGAGAGACCGGTGACACACCCTGACCCGTGACAGAACCCCCCCCCCCCCCCCCTCAGGGACGCCTCCTGGCCATGACGCCGATGGAATTGGTCAATGAGAGCGCGGTCCAGCACGTCCCGAGCCGGAATCCAGCATCTCTCCTCCGGACCATAACCCTCCCAGTCTACCAGATACTGATGACCTCTACCCCTCCGTCTCACATCAAGAAGTCTGCGCACCGTGTAGGCAGGCAACCCCTCGACGAGTCTGGGAGGCGGCGGAGCAGAGGTAGCAGAGCCAATCACCAATATCTCAGTTTTTTTTATTATTTAATTTGAGGAAATTCAGGGACATCCAATGCTCGATATCCCTGATACATGCCGTAAAAGAGTCAGGCAGGGATGGCCTATCGGAGCTGGTGTAAGATAAATTTGAATGTCATCAGCATAGCAATGAAATTGAAGTTCATGCCTGCGTCACCAAGTGGATATATATAGATGATGAACAGTATTGGACCAAGAACTGAAGTCAAGTCAAGTCATCTTCATTTATATAGCGCTTTTAACAATGGATTGTTTCAAAGCAGCTTTACAGAGATAAACATATAATTTAAGGTAACAGATTGGTTTGGCGTTATAGCGGTTCTTGAATAATGTTACTTCCAGCTAAAGTTAACTTTGATTGATTCACCTCCGTCGAAATGATCAGACTTTAAACGCGAACCTGTGATTAACGCTGACGGCGTTCACATGCTCATTCAGAATTCTATAGTTATGTGCTTTTTAAAATATGTGCGCAGGTTTGTAATTCATACAACCCAGCCTAAACAAACTACTTTTCTTGCCTATAAAATTTTGATACAGAATTTTATTTTATTTTATCACTTCGGGGTACGCGAGCCGGAATTCCCAACGCTTTATCTGTAGAGTGGGAAAGGGATCCTCCATAGGGACAGGATAGTGGATACTTCAGCACTGCATTGTCATCGGGTCCAGGCAAAGCTCCCTCGTCAGATCTGGACACGGCCCGGATCCGGCAGGCTGCGGGAAAACCTCGGGATAAACAAAGACACTAATATTAGCGTAGATGCCATTCTTCTTATGATGTAGCGAGTACATCAAGATTTAAGGGAAGTGTTCCCAGTTCCGGCTGACCTAATCTATGCAGCCTAACATTGAATTTATAGAAGTCTATAATGTATTATGTGTATGCTGGGTCAAAGAGATGTGTTTTTAGTCTAGCTTTGAACTGACAGAGTGTGTCTGCTTCCCGGACAATGGTAGGAAGACTATTCCAGAGTTTTGGTGCTAAATAGGAAAAGGATCTAACGCCTGCAGTCGATTTTGATATTCTAGGTATTATCAACTGGCCGGAATTTTGAGATCGCAATAGACGTGAAGGACTATAATGCGTTAAGAGCTCGCTCAAGTACTGCGGAGCTAAACCATTTAGTGCTTTGTAGGTAATCAACAATATTTTAAAATTTATACGATGTTTAATAGGGAGCCAATGCAGTGTTGACAGAACCGGGCTAATATGGTCATATTTCCTGGTTCTGGTAAGAACTCGAGCTGCGGCGTTTTGAACTAGCTGTAGTTTGTTTATTAAGCGTGCAGGGCAACCACCCTGTAGAGCATTACAATAATCTAGCCTTGAGGTCATGAACGCATGGACTAATTGTTCCGCATTTCCCAATGAGAGCATATGGCGTATTTTAGATATATTTTTAAGATGGAAAAATGCAGTTTTACAGATACTAGACACGTGGCTTTCAAAAGAAAGGTTGGTATCAAATAGCACACCCAGGTTCCTAACCGACGACGAAGACTTGACAGAGCAGCCATTAAGTGTTAGACAGTATTCTGGGTTATTACGTGTGGAAGTTTTTTGTCCAATAATTAGAATCTCTTTCTTTTCAGAATTTAGTAGTAGGAAATTACTAGTCATCCAATTTTTTATATCAGCTATGCATTCCGTTAATTTTGTGAATTGGTAAGTTTCGTTGGGTTTTGAAGAAATATACAGCTGAGTATCATCGGCATAACAGTGAAAGCTAACTCCATGTTTCCTAATGATATCTCCTAATGGTAGCATGTACAGAGTGAACAGCAGCGGTCCTAGTACTGAGCCTTGTGGTACGCCATACTGAACTCGATAAGACATCTCCTCATTTACAGCTACAAACTGATAACGGTCAGTTAAGTATGATTTAAACCATGCTAATGCAATTCCACTAATGCCAACATAGTTTTCTAGTCTATTTAAAAGAATGTTGTGGTCAATGGTGTCAAATGCAGCACTAAGATCGAGTAACACTAATAGAGAGATACAACCACGATCGGATGATAAGAGCAAATCATTTGTGACTCTAATGAGAGCTGTCTCGGTACTATGGTACGGTCTAAATCCGGACTGAAAATCCTTGCAGATATCATTTCTTTCTAGAAAGGAACATAGTTGTGAAGATACTGCTTTTTCTAATATCTTTGACAGAAAAGGCAGATTCGAGATCGGCCTGTAATTGACTAATTCTGTAGGATCAAGTTGTGGTTTTTTAACAAGCGGTTTTATCATAGCCAGTTTAAAGGTTTTTGGTACGTATCCTAGAGACAAAGATGAATTAATGATATTAAGAAGAGGATATATGACCTCTGGAAACATCTCTTTCAGTAGCTTAGTCGGTATAGGATCTAACATACAAGTTGTCGATTTAGATGAAGGAACGAGTTTGCAGAATTCTGAGGAACCTTGAGGAACACCCTGTGAAAGCAGAGCAGTGGCAGATTTATACCCTTGTAAAGTGATATAATAATTTCTGTCGCTGATGTAGGAAATGAGCCAGGAAAGAGCTGAACCTGTGATGCCGATATCAGAAAGCCGAGAGATCAGTATTTCATGGCACACGGTGTCAGATGCAGCGCTTAGATCGAGAAGCATCAAGATGTTTATTAACCCTGAATCCATGGACAGAAGTCATTTTTAATTCTCCTGGGACAATGGCGGAAGCCAAACTACAGTTTATGTGTTATGAAGGGTGCAACCTCGAGGACACACATCTTAAGCAAAAGAGTAGGTGTAGGATCAAGCCGGCAGGATTTGACTTCACAATTAGATTACTTGTGGCAACAGGAGTAGTCAGAGTAAAAGCAGAGAGAGTTTGAGTGAGCTGAATCGCATAACATCACATGAACATTTCAGTCACTTGTATGAGGGGTGTCTTTAGTGATGGATTCAATGATTGACTTCAATTAGTCTGAAAAGAGTTTGTTAACCATAGCAAAGAGTGATTTGGGCCTGCACGTGGATCTCCTAATAGAGGAGAAATAAGAGGATCTTGCATCGTTGAGGGCTGTACGGTAGTTGAGCAAATGTTCTTTAAAAGCCAGAGAGTGCACAATGAGTCCTTCAGTTTCAGTTTCAAAACCTTCAGTTTTCATCGTTCGAAGTTCAGGAGTGAGCCAGGGTGAGGCACGAGTAGATGGAACCAGTCTAGTTTTAACAGGAGCATGCCTCTCAAGTATTTGAGAAGAAGCATTATTGTAAATGCAGCAGATTTCTGACGGACAGTTTGATAGTAAACATTCCCTCCACACTCCACTGCAAACCCACATTGATTCATTCAGGTATGTAACACACACACTTTTTTTTCCTACCCTCTATCAGTTCCCAATAATAAAATCCAGTTCCGGGCTGCATTTTTCCTTGCTGAATATTGTGTTTCACTAAGAAATACATCACACAATATATAAATATGGACATACTTTTAAAGGCTAGAAATTGAAATAAAATGGTTGACTCCTCAAGGCAGGGTTATGGTCAATCTGTTTGTGCTGTAAAAGACCCTTTGTCAGATATTGATTTTAGCTCTTGAATAAAGTGGAAGATAAATGAGGAATATAAAATGCTTTTCACACCTCACTGAGCAGTCTAGAAAAAATATCCTCCCAATTATCTCATATTTTTTACTCAGCACGTAATAACAGTTTTGACAATCCGCAGGGTGTTGCAGCCATAAAATGTTATGACACATTGCTGTTTTTCTGTTAATGCAACAATGTGACAATGGCCATTGGTTTGAAAGTGGTTTGATTCAATCGGGCAATTACAGAGCCTGTCAGACAGAATCAGAGAAAGTTATTCAAATATAAATTCATGAGCGGCTTAGAAGCTGAAACGATGAGCTATAGCAAGCCAGTCAGGAGAGAAATGTGATTTATTATGCAGAGATAAAGCATTATGTAGTTATCAGATTCAATCTGCTGTTGGCTTTGTCCTAATATCAGTCTCCACATATTAAGATTTACTTGTATATACGGTAATAGCACCATATTGTCATTTTATTATCTCATATTTTGTTATTCATACACAGCAGGATAAAAATCAGTAGTAGGCTATGTGAAAATATGAATGACAATGCCCCCATGAGGGGCATTTGCTTAATCTAAAATATGAATGTAATGCACAGCTTGCTTTTTTGCAAATGGAAAATGCTGGAAAACAAGGGTCTGAAAAATTGATTCCAGGCCAGCGGTTTGCATTTGTCTTGCTGTGACTGACAGTGAGTCAACCTCATCGTCTCCTCTGAGACAAAGGGTAATTGATCTACAGACTCGGCTTACCTAGAGAGAGAGATATTGTGACATCTCTATAGGGATCGTGAAACATGTTGTTGAAGCATTGGCTGAAAGGTACTTCCTTTCCACAAGACTTGCAGTGAAAGGACACGATACTAATTTAAACACTAATAAACTCGTTTCTGCAACACAGCCCTGACAGGTCTGTATTAGTCTCTATGTACTCTCCTGGCATGTCTTTGTACAACCTTTTACAGTATATTTAAATGTGATGTGTTAATGTTTTCCCCTTTCAAAACATTGTTTGAGCATCCTGACCAGTGCAACATGTATCCCTCCCTGAATTCTGCTCCTACAGCAAATCCTCTATAAACAGGTCAAGAATGTCAAAACAATACATGACAAGAGTTATACATTGTCTTGAGACATTGTGACGGTCAACTGGTTTCTATTTTTGTGCCGTATCACACATGGTTAGGAAAGGTGTTATAGTACATGCACAGAGATGCGTTCTTGTTGCTTTACTCATAAAGGGTTTAACGTGACTTTAAGGGACTGATGTTGTGTGCTCTAATGTGAAAAGAGGCATAGACACAACATATATTTCCCCAGAGGACCATTTAGTGAGCTATTTGGTTTTAGGAGACAATGAGTGTGCAGCGTAGATGAGCTTCATGATTGGTGTTTGGTGATAAAGAGGCACTTTGGGGTCCCAGGTGAGGTGGCCCGTGACTGTGTCAGATTACTGAGGGTTTGCATCTCAGATTAGATGCCAGATGTATCAGGTCGGGAGCATCACGACAGTCCATCAGCACTGATGTTGGCTGACCCTACAAAAAATGTAATGACCACAATTGCAGTTGCATCTGAATGATGAAAAGTATATAAATTACCGTAACAATGCACTGCTTCTTTGTTTGTTTCCTGTCCTTTAATCAATCCCCTGATGGTTTTGAAAACCCATGTAGCTGGTACTGGTAGACCTAGGGCCTTTTATTTTAGGTTAGCAGATAGTTGAGCCTACCTGAACTCCCTAAGCAGCTTTTGGAGACAAAGTAGATGGCCCTTTTACTTATAGTTTATGGCCCTGTTTACACCTGGTTTCAAGATGTGTTTTGGTCGATCGGATCACAAGTGGGCGATGCTAAATACAGGTCTAAAACGTTTTGAGCTTGCCCACTTTCGACCACTTCCAAAGGTAGTCGAAAACACATTCGACCGGATTGCTTTCTGTAAACGCTCATCTGGTCGAATGTGTTCAAACAGCCACAAAATACTGTCTGCTCTCCGCCTACTGACCTAATGAGTAAACATTATGGGAAGCGCACTAGCCAGACGGGATTTAAACTTTGACGGCTGGAGACAAAGTGTGGTTTGAAGATGAAAAATGTACCAAGTACAATGTTCTCTCACGATTCCTGATTTCTAACACACCAATAGGGCCCTATTTTAACGATCTGAAACGCAAGTATCAAAAGCGAAACGCAAGTAACTTTGTGGGCGGATCTCGGAGGCTGTTGCTATTACACCGGCGGGATAAATGACTATTGCGCCTGACGCAAATCTAAAATGGGTTGGTCTGAAGTAGCTCCATTACTCATAGGTGTGGTTTGGGCGTAACGTGAAATAAACCAATCAGAGCGTCTTCTCACATTCCCTTTAAGAGCAGGCGTGCTTCTTCCATGGCAGATTGCTATTATAACGGCGGATTTGCCAGACGCACACCAGGAGCGGTTCACAGCCGAGGAGACCGACGTTCTCGTCAGGGCCGTAAAAGACAGAGAAGTGACATTGTATGGGAGAAACCCACCCAAATTAGCTTTGGTTAAACAGGCGTATAATAATTTGTAGTTTAATAATAAAGTAAATGTGTAAGCTAGATTTATGCCTATTTTATCACATCTTCATGGACACCTCAATGATTTCCCTCGATTTTTGGCGGAATTGTTGCAAAATAGCACCAGAGGACGTTTGCGCCGGAACTGCTCTTTTCGCTGAATCATTAGCACAAGTGATCTCACAATAGAAATGAGATAGGGGACATTCCTAATGCTAATAGTGTCCATGGATTAAATTGTTGGTTGGGCAGGCCAGAAGGTTTCACTTGTCATTACCTTCGGCTGAAACTCGTGCTGGTGGGGTATTGTGGATCCTGCTGCCAACTGGCCAAGCTTGTCCACAACCCAAACTGGGGTTGGCAGGCATTAGTTCATCCACTGTGCCCAGTGCCATGGTCCCTCTTTCCACTCTGATTCCTTCACAGTATTTCCATCCTAGTGTTTTGGGTAACACTTTACTTGAAGGGGTGTGCATAAGACTGACATGACACCTTCATAACCATGACATGACATATGTCATGAATATGAAGTAGGGTTTATGCATGTTTATGACAACTGTCATTAAGTGTCTTTCGCTCAATAATGACATTTTGAATGCAAATATGACATTGTTTAAGATGTCTTTGTTATGACATCTTGACATAAACCATATCATCATAACCTGTCAGTGTCTTTGTCATGACAACTTGACATTAAATTAAATTAAACTGTCATGTGGTTGGTTTTGACACTGGCTGTCATGAGGCCATTATAACTGTGTCATGAATATTTTTCGTGACCTCAACTACAGTGGTACAAATTAAATTTGTCATTAAAAAGTTATAAGCTTCATGACAGCCAATGTCAAAACCAACCACATGACAGTTTAATGTAATGTTTACCAATAAAGCTAAGTGGTTTCTTAAGTTTGATAATTAATCTGGTAGGTCATGTTTATGACAGGTTGTGTTGTCTTGGTAATGTCAAGTTGTCATGACAAAGACACTGACAGGTTATGATGTATTTGTTTATGTCAAGGTGTCATAACAAAGAAATTTCAAACAATGTCATATTTGCATTAAAAATGACATAACTGAGCGATTGACACTTAATGACAGTTGTCATAAACATGGATACAACTTAATTCATATTCATAACATATGTCATGTCATGATTATGAAGGTGTCATGTTAGTCTTATGCACACCCCTTCAAGTAAAGTGTTACCGTTTTGTTGGGCCTGGGTTTGTGATCTCCACAATTTAACTAACTACACTGTAAAAAAAAAAAATCAGGTGTGAGCTGTGGTTACCAGAAATTTCCCGTAAAAAAATACGGTAGCAACATTTTAGGTTTTACAGACTTTTAACCGTATTTAATTTTACAGCAATAAACCGTATTTCATTATCTGCTATAATGTTAATTTACTGATTTACTGTATTAATATCTGTTTTGTACTATTGTAATACACTGACAGCCAATAATCACAGCAGTGATGAGAGTCACATGATCATCAAAGCTCTTCACAAGCAGCTCTTCCACAAGAAAGATAATACTAATATGTACTGAAGCGCTGCACAGTGTCATTCACACAAACATTAAACACCATCATGGTAACATGTTGAAATTTTAAAAATGCAATACACATTATTTTTACAACATTAAATGTAACATAAAACCCCAATGTACATAACTGATTTTTTTTTAAAAACTAAGAAAATTATGAAAAAACAGTTATTTAAAAAAATACATTAAATGTAAAGTGTCACGCAGGGAATTGTGGGAGTGTCAATTCACGTTTTTTTCACTGTAAATTATACAATGACTTGTTCTTTTTCACTTTCAAAAACGGTATTTTACACTTAAATTGCATTAAATGTACCATTATATATATCACAGTTATTTACCCTATATAGTAAGGAAACTTTCTGTTAACCAATTAACAGTTTTTCACTGTAGCATTTTTACAGTCTTTTACCGTTAAAATCACAATAATTTTTTACAGTGTAGTATTACCCACTTTATTGATGCACAGGCCGGTACAGTTGCCTGCATCCAAACTAGAATAAAAGAATGGTCAGGCATGAAACTAGGCCACACACCAGGGGTAGACCAATATCTTGTCCTTCAGCCTGCATAGTTTTCAACCAGGAGGGTTGCAAGCAAAGAGTAAGCATGGTTTATCTCCTGCGAGGAAGGGTGCAATAATTCATCCAACCTCTTCTCTCAACAATGACCCTTGAGGTGTATAGCATCCAGCACTCTGGTATATATACAGCTTCTTGTCCAAAACGTAGACTGCAATTTTCTCTAAAACCCGTTCTCAGCTGGACATAATTACAAGAGACAAATGTTGTTAAGACCTGAGGGGCCAACACATATAGTGCTATTACATGGACTTGGGCTCGCAGCACAATTCAGTGAAACTATTTACGATTAGCACAATAAGACAAATGGTTGTTTTACCACGGTACATTCTGCATTCACTAATGGCCAGGTGTTTATGGCTGCTGTATAGTGAGAGTCAAACATATGCTTCTGAACCCTGGAATAGCAACACACAGCAATAAAAGTCAGATTATTATCCAATTACAGATCTCACCCACGTCTTCATCACTATGGAGAGGAATGAATTTCAAACTCAAAAGATGTAAACAGAAAGTCAAACATTTCAGCTTCTGATTTGTATGTTTTTAGCTTGTGAATCCTAGTAAAGGAGGATGGTCTCTTTTGGCACAGCTAGAGGGATGAAAACAAACCCCCTCTGAGTCACAATGAGAGATCATCACAGCCTCACGCGTGTCTCTGCTGTGCTAACTCTAGTGGGTGAGCACAGTTTGAAATCTCATGTGAATTGAAAATTCATGGAAGTTAATCTTGTATAATAGCTGAAAAGATACATGAATGGACAATTAATATAGTGTTAAGTCAAATAAAATGTATAATACATAAATGCAAACAAAAGTTACATGCTCATGAATTATCCTACATATTCCTACTAAATGATATGCAATGTGTTTGACTTGACCTTCACCATGATGGACGAACTAGATCTAATCAGCCATGATTGTTAACATCTGCTTCTTGATATTTTGGTCAGACTGCCAAATGCAAAGATGATAACATGACGGTACTTATTGAATTAAAAACGCAATGTTATGAGTCATATGACAACACTGTATCATACTACAATTTTAAACATTTGAATATTGCTGTCTGTTGCCCTTGTTTAAAAATAAATGAATAATAATAATACACATTATACAGAAGGAAGTAGTACATTTAATTCCAAATATATAGCCATTCTTTTAGTGCATATGCAAATTGTGGCCAGATTGTGGCCAGAACTCAAATTGCAAGGCAGATGTGCCTTTATTTATTTATTTCACATCGAATGCATTTTGATCGATTTTTGGTTCTTTCACCCCAGGTGATACTAAGAAGAAAATTGCTCTGAAGTCAGCACCTGGAACACACACACACACACACACACACACACACACACACACACACACACACACACACACACAGACACACAGACACACACATGCGCGCACGCACCCACGCGCACAAACACACACTTTGGGTTTTCATGTTGGTTTTTCATGTTTTATTCAGACTTTCTAGACATACTGCTTTTTACTGTATATACTCTCCCCCTAAACTAAAGGTGATGATACATGGGGAAACTTTAAAAGTAATGTTTCTGGGCAATGTCACCGATGATGTTGCTTGGGCACTTTCTCATTGAGAACGGGCAACAAATTTCTATCTGGATAATTTAGATCGGTCGTGGGGCACAACATTGCTTAAAAAGTTGCCCCGTGTCTCATCACCTTAACCCTACCTCTAAACCTACCCATCACACAAAACTTTCTGCATGTTTATATTTTTAATATAACACACACACACTAATAGGAACTGACAAGCAACCACAGAGATATGCTTAGTCTAATTGCATGACATTAATTACAAGATGGAAACAGGGATGTTCTATTTTTCTCTCGAAGGTCTCTCACTACAAAAGAACAGAGCCTTAATTTAATCGTGGATCTCTTTGGAGGCTGATAATTATCTGGCTGCTTGTTATAAAGTCTTTGAATGCTATAGCTATTACAGAACTAACATGGATAATTATAATGTTATGGTCTTTGGCTCAGTTTATGGTCAAATGCTCATTTAAATACACCTAACTAAAAATATGAAATTATACATTGAATTTGATTAATAATCTCTATTAGGCTGTCTCTTATAGGTATTATCCATATAAAAATGAAACTCAAAACTCAAAATAAGATACTTTGCAGAATCTCTGTGCTGCTCTTTTCCATACAACAAAAGCATACAGTATTGTTATTTAAACCACTTAAAAGCATTGCAACATGCTAAACCCAACCCAAACACCTAAGCAACTGTACATGGCAAGCATTGACAACAACCTAGCATCATGGTGTTGAGTAAATAACTAAAAAAAGTTCACAGTTATGTCTTTGCGAGTGGCTTCAACTAAAATGTGTTCCAATGGGCACCCACTCTCTCCCATAAAAGTAGTTCTCAATTATGTGCAATTACACAGCAATCATAGCAATCATGCCCTCTTGCCTGATCATAAGAGAGCTTTATGCAATAACTGCCTTTGGCAGATGAGCAAACAGTATACAATAGACGTTAATGAGCCTTTTCCTGACAGGTGAACTCAACTAACCCTGCAGGATAAATTAGGCACAGCCGTATGACTCATGCATCTCTGACTGCTTCCTAACAGCAATGAGCTCTTCTGGGAGGTACATGGACATAACGTCAGCATGGGGAACAGCCTCGAGGCAGTCGCGCAGATGTGCCCAGTCTTCGGACACCACAGGGACTGGCGGGACCGCTCTCTTGACCGCCTGTCACACACACAAAATGAAGCCCATCTGATAGTGTCCAAATCTTACCCCTGCGCTCTGCTGGGATTTGTTCTATCTCAGTTGTCAGCAACATCCAAATCTGAGACTCTCAATTTGCATATATCAGGATATAATGCACCAGAGAGTGAAGGAAGTGTGAGGCTTTGGTACGGATTTGGTATTTTGAGAGGAGTGGGATTATGCTACTTTAAAACTGCTACAGGCTACATATAATTTAAAGTAGTTGAACTACAGTCAAGCTAGCCCTTACTGCTCACTCACCATATGTTTGGTCTAAAACGCAGCTGCTCTCATGTATTGCCGCAGGACAACAAATGTCATATTTGCAGGAATGTGATATGAAGAGTGTGCAAAGTAACATATTTTAGCAACTGTGTGAAAGTTAATAGCACATAACAGGCACAATACCGGTATAAACATGAATATACACTCACCTAAAGGATCATTAGGAACACCATACTAATACTGTGTTTGACCCCTTTCGCCTTCAGAACTGCCTTAATTCTACGTGGCATTGATTCAACAAGGTGCTGAAAGCATTCTTTAGAAATGTTGGCCCATATTGATAGGATAGCATCTTGCAGTTGATGGAGATTTGTGGGATGCACATCCAGGGCACGAAGCTCCCGTTCCACCACATCCCAAAGATGCTCTATTGGGTTGAGATCTGGTGACTGTGGGGGCCATTTTAGTACAGTGAACTCATTGTCATGTTCAAGAAACCAATTTGAAATGATACGAGCTTTGTGACATGGTGCATTATCCTGCTGGAAGTAGCCATCAGAGGATGGGTACATGGTGGCCATAAAGGGATGGACATGGTCAGAAACAATGCTAAGGTAGGCCGTGGCATTTAAACGATGCCCAATTGGCACTAAGGGGCCTAAAGTGTGCCAAGAAAACACCCCCCACACCATTACACCACCACTACCACCCTGCACAGTGGTAACAAGGCATGATGGATCCATGTTCTCATTCTGTTTACGCAAAATTCTGACTCTACCATCGGAATGTCTCAACAGAAATCGAGACTCATCAGACCAGGCATTTTTCCAGTCTTCAACTGTCCAATTTTGGTGAGCTCTTGCAAATTGTAGCCTCTTTTTCCTATTTGTAGTGGAGATGAGTGGTACCCGGTGGGGTCTTCTGCTGTTGTAGCCCATCCGCCTCAAGGTTGTGCGTGTTGTGGCTTCACAAATGCTTTGCTGCATACCTCGGTTATAAGGAGTGGTTATTTCAGTCAAAGTTGCTCTTCTATCAGCTTGAATCAGTCGGCCCATTCTCCTCTGACCTCTAGCATCAACAAGGCATTTTCGCCCACAGGACTGCCGCATACTGGATGTTTTTCCCTTTTCACACCACTCTTTGTAAACCCTAGAAATGGTTGTGCGTGAAAATCCCAGCAACTGAGCAGATTGTGAAATACTCAGACCGGCCCGTCTGGCACCAACAACCATGCCACGCTCAAAATTGCTTAAATTACCTTTCTTTCCCATTCTGACATTCAGTTTGGAGTTCAGGAGATTGTCTTGACCAGGACCACACCCCTAAATGCATTGAAGCAACTGCCATGTGATTGGTTGATTATATAATTGCATTAATGAGAAATTGAACAGGTGTTCCTAATAATCCTTTAGGTGAGTGTATATTGGTACAATACAAGTCACATGACTAAACTTACGTCATCGTTTTTAAATACCTCCGGTTTCACAGTCCACACTACAACGCGAAAACAGCGTCCACTTCGGAGTGTGTTTTCAAAAAGCTTCGTTTTCATTAATAAAAACGCCATCTCAGTGTGAACGGAAGGCCAAAATGGAGAGAAAAGGATGCGTTTTCAAACGAAAACGTAGGCTATTAGTGTGGATGATGCAGAAGTTGAAGATGTTGGTGTGTGAACATCAGAGATGAAAGCGGTCTGAAAGGAAGAGAGAGAAGATAAAAGCGCTGTGGAGGCTGGGTCCAAACACCACACACAGTAAAGACAGACCAACCGCAGAGTCAGCCGCTGAAAAAGCACCGTTTCAGATCACAAGCCACATGACACTGTACAACACCCTCTTTCTCTCCTTCTCGCTCTCACAGCGAGCTTCTGCTCTGGACAGGCTCTGTCAGAGAAGGCATTGGTCTTGCTGAGGAGGCTCTTGTTAAGGACGTTAAGCACGTTGTCTCTAGAGGGCTACGAGATCTAATCAGAGCTGTGTGGGATCTGGAGGAAACCCTGGATTGCTAATGGGCAAAGGAGGATCAATGCTGATGGATCTGCTGGAGTAAACCAGCTTACGTCATTGCATTAGTGGCACATGCTCATCAGTGCCATACAACCGACGACTTCAACACAAGCAAGAGCAGTTCCCATTGTGGATAAGCTTAAATCCATTGTCAAGAGTTTTCATGGTAACCACAATCAAATTTTCAAAAGAACCAGGGCACCAGAAAACCGTGCCAATGGTTTGTTGCTATAGGCCTACATATAGCAACAACTACACACAAATATCACATACATTTCTACAGCTTTAAATTGGCTGTTTAAAGTGCCCCTATTGCGCTATTTTAAAGGTTCCTGTTTTGGAGTCTCCTACAAGGTTTACATGCATTCAAGGTCAAAAAACACTTTTATTTCCTCATAATATACATCGCATAAATGTCTGAAATGGTTCGATAAATGATTTAGTCTCCCTAAACCCCTCATCTACTATCCGAGAGCCTGCTTTGCTCTGATTGGTCAGATTGTCAAGTCTTTTGTGATTGGTCTGCTCTGTTCTGATTGGCCGAAAAAGCATACATAGGGGCACTTTAATACATTAAAATAATGAACACTCACATACCCTATCATTCATGCTCACCTCGGCACATTCTCTCTGACTACAATTTTTTCACACATAACAAATTGCACTGTGAACTGCAGGGAAAACACTCTGAAGGCAGGACTCGTGGATGAATTATTATTTTGGAAAACACACCATGTATCACGTCTTCAGTCTTAATTATCATCTGACAGGTTTATAATATAAGAGGGGTGTTTTCTGAGGGCTGAGTGCCAAAATGTTTTATTTCTGTAGGTGTGTTTTGTCATAGCTGCCAGGCAGTGATACAGAAGATACCCGAGATGTGAAATGAAGATGATAACCAGCTATTTATACCTTCCCATCAGACCTCAGTGTGAATATACATTTACGTGTGTGTGAACTGATAGATAGATAGACAGACAGAGAGATAGATAGACAGACAGACAGACAGACAGACAGATAGATAGATAGATAGATAGATAGATAGATAGATAGATAGATAGATAGATAGATAGATAGATAGATAGATAGATAGATAGATAGATAGATAGATAGATAGATAGATAGATAGATAGATAGATTATAATCATAATTTGTGATGAAAAAAAAATCTTAAAATTACAAAACTGCAACATTGAAGCATTATTAAACGTTTCAGACTTTTGGATCCCACTATACAAAATATGGACTTTTTAAACAGTATTTATTAAGCATTTATATCTAAAACTGTTGTTTTGGGATATTGCTTCAATTTCTAATATAATAATTTCCACATATTTAATTGAATGCAAATTCTGCCAATTAGTCAATGTCATGATGTTCCAGACCTTTATGATGTTTATTTGTGTTTATGATGGACATTGCTGAATCTTTACACAGCTTTTAATGGCATCATTGATGATTGACAGAAGATAATTAGAAAATGAGTATCATTATGGAAAAGATCTGCATTAATATTCTTCAAAAGACACGAAAGTGAGTAAATATAATGACATCATTTTCATATTTGGGTGCACTATTCCTTTAAAGCGCCAGTCTTTTCTTTGCACGCAGTGCTGTGAGGAACGAGAATCGAGGAGCAGATGGTTCACCTCAGGATTCTCGTCGACAGCATTTGCAACACATCTCTGACCCTTCTTTTAGAGATCACTGTCTCTGAGCAAGAGTCAAACACAGTTATATCACGTACAGGAAGAGCTACAAAAAGACACTTCATGGGCTCACGGCTTATGAATAGCAGCATACTAACAATGTCATGGCAGCAGATTAACCTGGGGTTCAGAATTAACTGCTATTCACAGTTTTATCTGTATCATCATCCGAAAGCACACGTGGAGAGACTGCGCCTCACTGTGCATCCTTTACGGTAACATCAGGTTGCTATGGTAACAGATTGGCAGTCATTTTAGGAAGTGGAGGCAAATGAAGTAATTAATGTATCATGCTCTAACGAGAACAAACCCCCAAAAGTCTATCATATTCCATCAAATGTGCCATTAATCTGTAAAAAAACATCGTAATTGAATGCAGGGTCAGTTACTTGAAATAATAAAATCAATCAAGCGTCTTTCACTGATGCACTAAAAATCAAACTCATTCAGCTAATGACTCGTTCCTTCCATTAAAAAACGCAAGTGTGCAAAATAATATATGAATGTATAGAATACATAGCACTAATAAAATAAACTATTACTATCCTATGAGGAAACCTGAGAGGGGTTATCATATAGTGCACAAGTATACTCTTCTAGATCAGATGCTGTCCATCAGCCTGTGTGAATTCAGCTTTCAGTGCTCAGTATTCACTGTGATAGCAGTCATCAAGTCTCATAATATCAGCTGGCCTGCAAGAAAGAGGTGGATTAATATTCTGCTGTATAATGAAACATCATAGTTGGCTTTGGTTGCAAACATGATGATGCAGTAAAACTGTAATGCTTTCATACTGAACCACAAACCATTTTTTTTATATGGAATATATTGTTTTTGTCATTCATGATTTATCCGTGTACATCTTAATTTCATAAATTCATGTTCCATGTAATTTTTAATCAAAATAAATTCCCCTCCCTCTTGCAACGACATCTCTTCTCTGATGATGCGTTCGCTGGCGTGAGGGCGGGGCAACCTGTCTGTCAGGGTTCTGTGACTTCTGTGTATTTCTTGGTTTTGTGACAGAGCTCTGACACTCCTGTTTTGTCTTGTCTGTGTGCCTTCTTTCATGTGCTTTTATGTCGTGTTTTGTCTTGTGCTGTGTTGCATGCAGCTTGTGTTTATCACTGGCTGCTTGCTTTCATGTTGTCTTGTTTTATGTGAATACATGGCTTGTGAGTGTTCTCATTGGCTGCTTGTTCATGTCTCATTTTGTGTTAGCGCATGGCTTGTGATTGTGTTTGCTGGCCATGTGCTTGTGTTTTTGTCATGTTTGGTGTGAGAACATGGCTTGTCATGTATGTGTCCTTGTGCCATGTACTCTCCTGACGATTGTCTAGCCCCTCCCATCTTGTTACCTGATTATTGATTCATTTGCCCCACCTGTCCTCTTTTGTTTGCTCTCCCTATTTATTCTCCCTGTGTTTGCAATCCTGTGCTGGTTCATCGTTGAATGTACCCCTTGTGTCCTGCCTAGATCCTGTTGCCAAGTCCAAGGCCAAGTCCAAGGCCAAGTCCAGTCTTTTGTCCCCCCCCCCCCCCGGATTTTGTTTGTAGTCTGTTTTATTTTTATTATTAATAAAAGCCCATTGTTCTGCATTTGAGTCCTCGCTACTTCCACCTACCCAAAACCTGAGATCCATCAATAGCAAACCACAACCATCTAATCAATTTCCCATGTTCAAAATCAAGTCCCACCCTACATTTTTATCTTGTTTAAGAATAAGGTGTACGTCACAATAGGGAGGACAAGGTTATTGCAACTTCCATTTCATGCTGACTTAAGTACTCCTAATTCTGTCATCTCCATATAAATAGAATGGACCATGGTTTCCTAACTACTGTACCAACATGGTTGAACTTTATACTGGAGCGTTCACATATAAGACCCCCCTCTGACCCCTAAAATGAACCAAGTGTGTAGTGGTGTGAAAGCTGGTTCTTGTTTTAAACAGATACTGAGGCTAAAGGGGGAAGGGATATGTGGTGCTGTTTCTTGCTCTGGCTGTGTGTGTGTGTGTGTGTGTTTGGTGTGTGGGTGTCTCAGTCTGTCACTAGTAATTACAGTGGGATGTGCGGGTGAAGGAAATTTTCAGCTGCTCAGCTGTCTGGGACAGGCTGATAACAAATAAGCACTACTTTTCTGCTACTTTCTGCATCTCTTGGGCTTTCTGCCACTCTTTCCTAGGTCTCTACTTTTACCTCTCTATCTCTCTCTTCCTCTCCTCTTCTTGGTAAAAGTGTTCAGCAGAAATCAGTGGTACACAGAACATGATGTAGATGGAGAGATTTAAAAAATAAATGATTTTGACATCTTTTGAAGACCATGTGAATGGTGCTTGTCGACGTAAAACTCAACATGAACGGCCACAATTCTAAGGTGTTGAAATGTGGTTATGTGTTATAGGTGGTTGTTAGATAATTACTAAAATAGTCCATCCTTAATTAAGTCTAGGGACAGTCACGCGATATGTTTCGTTCCACTTACATACGCATGTCAATGTGGGAGACCGGAAATGCAAGCTCGTGTGAATTTCACTGCATTTCGTGAACTCTGACCGGTGAATTCGTATCACATGAAGATGTATGATCAACTGAAGAACAATATATCACGCCGTGACTTCCTAGCTAAATTAAAACACACAAACAAGTTTTCAGCATTATGGTAAAGATTGTAACGTGTATATTGTATACTTTTACATTTTCTATTTATTGCTTTTTTTATATGTTGAATTTATGCTTTTAAACAAAGCGTGCTGTCATATCATCAAGTGAAAAATGGTGATAGCTTTAGAAGGTAAGAGCACACTTCTCATCAAAAGGCCAAAAGATTTGAGTGTCATTTTGTATAATTTTTATGAACATAGCACAAACGAAGTTACGAGAAATCAAGGATTTCTGTTCCCGCTTTTACTGACGTGCACTTGACTAATGATAAAGTGTGTGGATGTAGTCAGGCCTTCACACCCTGTCACTTGCCGTTAGGAAAGATAGGCTATATGCCAGTCAGGATGGTTTGTGGGAGGGAATCATACAGCCAAAACCATTTTTCTCTGTCATCATGAAAATCTGTCTGGCTCTGCCCTCTTTCTGTGGCAGTTTTCTTTGTTGCCTGTTTTCCATCTGTGAACCTCTCTCACAATTTGCCTGCATTTTCACCAGTGGTGGAGGAAGTACTGAATCTCAGTACTTAAAAATAAAAGTACAAATAACCAGAGACATATTTACTTTAGTGAAAGAAGTACCACAATGACAACCCTACTTAAGTAAAAAGTCAAAAGTACCTGATTTTAAATGTACTTTAAGTATTAAAAGTAAAAGTACTTCCATAACAATTTATTCTCTTAATGTCTATATTCTAATGATTAATAAAACAGTTCATCCTAACTCATTCAACCTAATAATCCTATAATGATGTTCAATAACGATGGAAAAGCCGTTATTTTTTAAGTTTTTGTCACCATTTCTGAACAAGCTTGCAATCAGGCAATATACACATCAAGCTTAATTTGACGGGGTTTGGCTGTAAACGCGATTCATTTATGGCGTAATTCTGAACCTCTTGGCTTGCCATACTAATCCTAAGCAAACGTATAATAGGCTACACACGCACATAGGCACACACACCCCACACCACTACTAAACCTACCTATGCGTATCCTATGCCCGTAAAAACAAATTTCCGCGTATAAATTGCACGATAAACACACTGCGTGCTATAGACCAATTTTCAGTTGGTAAACATGGTGACGTTTTTATGTGGGCGGAGCTTAAGTGGTGGCAGAACGATCCCTCTGGCCGCTTCACTAACGTAAAGTCTGCAAGTTTTGTTAGCTTGTTTTTAACAATGACTGGAGAAAATCCGATTTTATCTTAATGTGCAAGGTCACTCACTGTCCAGGACCACGATTGTTATTTGCAAAAGTTAATTTTAATCGGACGGAACCAGATTGGCCGACCCGTACACTCATTGAGGATCTGAGAGGATTAACGTTAACGTTACCTCCGGTTGAGTGGCCTGACTTCTACACCTACCTGATAGAGAAACGGAGGGCATGTAAATCTTTAGATGCCTATAACTATGTGCTGAATGGTCAAGTACAAGACTTGTGTGGTACGATCTGCAGTTCTGCCTAGCCAGCGCCGAGAAGACGACAATGTAAAGAGGGACATTACGGTGCAATTTTAATGAGGCGAATATTTCTAGAAATAAAAAATTGCAGATAAAGCATATTAATTTTTCATTGATTCTTGCACCCAACAACACAACAAGATGACATTTAATAATAAGAAGAATAATTTAAGATCCTTATTTTGTAGCCGAATCTGTGCTGGTTTGTATTTGCCGCCTCCAGTTTTCCCTTTGTTCTGCCACCAGCTAGCGCCGGACGTAACTGTGACGTCGGCTGAAAATTGGTCTATAGAGACGCATTTAGTGTGACCGGGTTGATATGGCAACCAAACTTCACTGGTGAGACAGAAACGTGCGACGAACGGACGGTCAGGATGACGTTTTGGCAGGGGAAAACTGATCAGAAAATGTAACTAAAATGTAACAGAACGTTGTAGAAATGTAGTGGAGTAGAAAGTATAATAATTGCTGCAAAATGTAACGAAGTAAAAGTAATAAGTATGCACTATTGATTCTACTTAAGTAAAGTAAAGATATGTGAAAAATGTACTTAAGTAAAGTAACGAAGAATTTGTACTTTGTTACATTCCACCACTGATTTTCACTGACTTGAGATCCACATGAAACAGACTACATTCCCAAAAACAATGATCATGGACAATAAATCCACACCAAAGACAATAACTAATATATTAAATTGTGCACTCAAAGAAAATAGGGCACAATTGTCAGCAGCAATTGCAATAATGTTTTAACTTTTTTTTTTATTGCAGCAGTTCACAAACTCAAAACTAAATATTGGCAGAACTAGGGAGACGACCGACCTCGTTGGAGGCGGAGCCGAAGGTCCTGCACAGAAGGTCCTGGAGACCAAGGCGGAGCCTCAGGGACAAGCGACTAAGATGAAGCCACGGAGCCGTTGTCCCAAGGACTAAGGTGGAGTCGGAGGTAAGGTGGAGCCTGTCAGGGCGAAAGGGCTGGAGGGACGAGTCAGAGAGAGAGAGGCCCGTAAGAGCATGGTGGAGCTGGAGGGACGAGGAAGCCCGGTGGAGCCGTAGGGACGGCGGCCCCAGGTGGAGCCGACTGGTCGACAGGCTGAGGTGGACTGATGGGCTTCGAGGTTCCAGGCGGAGCAAACGACTCAACAGTCCAGGGAGGGATCACAATGCACCGAGCAGACAGCGTTGGAGGAAACTAAGGACTGATGAGAGGCAATGAAGACAGAGCTGAAGGACTGGACAGTGCAGGCAGGGGTTTAAGGGAAGACACGGCAGGCAAAAACATTTTTCGGTAACACTTTACTTGAAGGGGTGTACATAAGACTGACATGACACCTTCATAACCATGACATGACATATGTCATGAATATGAAGTAGGGTTTATGCATGTTTATGACAACTGTCATTAAGTGTCTTTCGCTCAATAATGACATTTTAAATGCAAATATGACATTGTTTAAGATGTCTTTGTTATGACACCTTGACATAAACCATAACATCATAACCTGTCAGTGTATTTGTCATGACAACTTGACATTAAATTAAGTTAAACTGTCATGTGGTTGGTTTTGACATTGGCTGTCATAAGGCCATTATAACTGTGTTATGAATATTTTTCGTGACCTCAACTACAGTGGTACAAATTGAATTTGTCATTAAACAGTTATAATGGCTTCATGACAGCCAATGTCAAAATCAACCACCTGACAGTTTAATGTAATGTTAACCAATAAAGCTAAGTGGTTTCTTAAGTTTGATAATTAATCTGCTATGTCATGTTTATGACAGGTTGTGTTGTCTTAGTAATGTCAAGTTGTCATGACAAAGACACTGACAGGTTATGATGTATTGGTTTATGTCAAGGTGTCATAACAAAGACATCTCAAACAATTTCATATTTGCATTAAAAATGTCATAATTGAGCGAATGACACTTAATGACAGTTGTAACAAACATGCATAAAACTTCCTTCATATTCATAACATGTGTCATGTCATGATTATGAAGGTGTCATGTTAGTCTTATGCACACCCCTTCAAGTAAAGTGTTACCCATTTTTCTTTTTATCACTGGTCAATTTTGAGATTTTGGGCTATTTGTCTTAAAGGCCTATTAAAGTAACACTATGTAGTTTTTCAACCTTCATAATATATTTCCAAGACCCTTGTGATGGTACATCGACTTACAATAGGTTAAATGACACGTCTGCCATAGCCTGACGTGGTCTGTATCGCTTTTACTCGCACTATGTAACTTCGGGTTTCGGGTAGTAACCGGAGCACAAAAAGAACTACAAAATTCGACTGCTTTACGGCATACGTCACTTCCCCCACCACTTCCTCAAATTGTCTGTGGCCATTGTTGATTCCAAAGCCGGTGCTGGATAAACAGCGAGCGTGCGCGTGCGACAGTAGGCTGCGGTAGGCTAAATTATTTACGACAGCGGTAATGGACAATTCCGCTTCCAACCTGCTCCAACCAAGACTTGTGGTGAAAAAAGCCCAAAATACACATTTAGGTCTTTATTTTACTACACTTTGTCTATTTGCGTCTGTAGATTTCTGCTAAATTCAACAAAAGTTGGCGATCTAAATCAACATGCTGCTCCGCGATCGCTGTCTGCACCCTGTCGTCACAAGTACCGTTGGAAAGCTCTCTCTCTCCTGTACAATGTGGTCGGATCCAAATATGGTCATTTCCTTTTTTATCAGCAACCAATCGTGATAGTACAATGGGGCATTTAACTCTAAAAGCGAAATCTCATTGGCTGATTGTCAATTCTTTAAAGGCCGTTTTCTCAAAATGGGTTTTTCTCTTACTCTGAGCCAGAAATCTCCACTTCAGCAGCGCTTACATACACCAAACTTTCCAGTTGTCTTCCTATCTATATTCTTAAGGTTTTTACAGAGGGGTTTGTTCATATATCATTCAGATTCTGATTTATACCTAAAAACAAGGCGAAATTTGTTCTGATTTTTTTCTGATTAATGGAGTGATAAAAAGAGATATCCAAAATCCCCTCTGTAAAAACATTTGACTCTAATATGTTAACAAAATGAAACAAGAATTTTGAATCTTTATCCAATCTTCAGATTTCTCTTCTGGAAATATGCAAATTAGCACGTATTTAATGAGACAATACCTTATTTGCATATTTAAACATAAATATTCTAAAAACTTGTAATAGAAAAGATAGTTGTCTTAATGTCAGTAATCAACTGGGGAAGTTTCATGCTGACATCCATTAGTTAATTTTTTTCCCCCTATTCACCTCCTTCTTGCCAATACAGGACAGGCAGATTTCTTAGGAACGACCCACTTTGAGGACATGGAACAGACAGAGGTGGGAGTGGGAACATCAAAGACATCATGGGCTCTGGGTCCAGGCCAAATTCTGAGCTCGGCGCCCTCCCATCGGACAGCACGGCAAATACGCATATTTTATTCTATATCTGCTTATAAGTGCAAACTCGTGAAACCCCATTGTAAAGCTGTGGATTATTCTCATCTCCCTTTTAAGATTTAAGTTTTCATGTTTAGATTATTGCCATTGGATTATCTTTGGTTGTGTTTATTGAATAAAGACTTCATGCAATTAGATTCTCACCTCTCATCTTCCCTGCACACCGTACCAGGAATCTTATTTGTGGAAATCGAACACCTACAGTATTTATACAACTTTGTCTGAACTACATATAGAACATATTAATGGTTGGAACAACCAAAAAATCTGACTTCTGACTTTTAATGAAGCTTAAGGACCAGTGCAAAGCGTTCATTTCCAACCTAAAATGGCACTTTCTTGGGCGGAAAGGTGCAGATTGTACTTTAGTCCAGTACTTTGTTGGTGGTTAAGGAGTATAACCACCATGGGTTTGATAAAAGAAAATTCTTCTTGGGTTTCTCAAAATATCACCCTTATGAAACCATCTCACACACCTATTTGTGAAAAACAAGGTTTTTGCGTCATGCTTGTTTGGTCTACTCGTGTAGAGGGGGGAATAGTCTCTGTTTTGAGAATTAGAAATGTGCCACTTTTGATACTCGGATGAGACCCCCGCCTTTTGCGTCAATAGGAACGCATTTGTGTTTGTTTGCGTGAGTGAGTCATCTTGTAAAAGCTTCACAATAAAATACAGAGGAGCTGACCTACATTGCTGGATATTGTGCCTGAGTGTGTGTCTACAGCCACATTTATGCAAGTAATATATCCAAGCTTCCCCTGTGTAGGTGTACACATACTTGTTTGTATCCATGTACCATGTAGCACAATGCATTTGTGTTCCTGATACTATCTTGACCTTTTTCTTCTGTGCAGAACCTTGAAGCCTAGAGCTAGTGTGTGTGTGGCAAACAGTAATGCTACGAGACATTTCCTAGGCAGGTCAGACCTAGCAGCGCGCGCTGATGGAAGTGTCAAAGCAAATATGTCACACACGTACAGCACACACAGTTGGCCACCCCTGAGTCTCATTTTCCATCTACTCTTATTCTTGTTTAAAGATGAATAGATAGAGAGCTGAAGGCCAAAGAAGAAGAACTCACAGACTAGTCATAACATATTAAGTCTCCCACTCAAACGCACACACATGCAGTACGGACACACACTCACAAAGAAACGTCAAGCACTGCTTTGATGAATTTATCAGTGAAATAGTTTAACAACTTAAAAGCTACATGACATTTCTCTCTAGCGAGGTAATAACGCCGCACTTACTGTAAACGTACAGCTTCGCTATTAGTAGAGACGCTGCTGCTGAACACTGTTGAGACACACAGACTCAGGTAATTCACACACGCTTAATCTCGCTCTCTCACTTCCAGAGTGGTTGTTGGGTGCTGAGTGGTGTGAGAGTAGGTGGATTTGCATGAGTGAATCTTTTTTCTCTCTTTTTCTTGTTGATTATTATTTTATTGTTTCTCGTTTTGTTTTTGGGCCACGTGCTTTAACAGGGAAGCATTACGGCCCCAGGTGTGCCGGTTTTGGGTTCACTCACGCGACTGTTGAGGAATGTTGCATGCCTGTCGAAGAAGTTGTGGGGCACGAGTGTATTTTATTTGCCTCTAGAATGAATAATGTCAGTGATTTTCCTCAACAGTATTAAAAAAGGCAAATGAATTAGTTGAGCATGGAATTGTTATTGGCGATGAGTTTGTTACTCTCATTACCATCAAAGAGAGTTATCCAATGTTCCCCCTTTTCTTAGTGATAATATATCAACTCAGGCATTGTCTCATTACGGAAACTAGTATACCCAATTAAAAAGATTCTGATCAGCAGTGAATCCTATGACACACATTAATGACAGCAAAAGGAATTCACTGAATACAGTTTTCTGGGAACCTGAAAAAAAAACCCAGCTATGTGGTGTTACAGAGAATATTGCTTTGCCGATGTTGCGGAGTGTGTGTGAGGGCGATTGTGTTGATACAGAAATAGAAGAAAATGTGTTCAAGGTACCCCAGAAAAGGAAAAAGTGTGATAAATCTCAGGATGCAAAAGCTTCCAAAAAAAAACAACCTTGATTTGCAAGGAAGTGAGGATTTGTAGGGCAGCTGGATTTGTATTAGCTAACGTTAACAAAGATTAACAAAAACAGTAACAAATGTATTGCTCATAGTTAGTTCATGTTAGTTAATAATACATTAACTAATGTTTAATAAATGAATCTTATTGTAAAGTGTTACCCTAGAGAGTTAAGACTATATTTAGACAATTTAAAAACTGAAATAAATGAATGTCAATAGCTAACTGAATCTACTGGAGAAAATGACTACTTAGAAATCGATTTAAGGAAAAAGGCCCGGTTAGCTGATTTACTGGGCTATAAAACACGGAGCACAGGTTCGGTCGAGATTTCAAAGTGAATGCACCATCCAAATACTTTTTCAGCCTTGAGAAAAAAAAGTTTAATTCAGGCCTTGCGCTCCGAGGATGGGGGGTGTTAATAGACCCTGTTGATATCCGAAGGAGAGCAGTTACATTTGATCAGAATCTGTACAGAAGTGAGTTTGAGTCGGGGCGTAATGAAGAAAATGCCCTTTTCACGTCCTCACCCCTGATGTCTGAGGAGGGTAATGATGCGTTGAGATTGGGAGAGTTGATGGAAGTTGATTGTCTCTCAGTTGATTTTTATAAATCATTCTGGACGGAGCTGGGAATGGATTTACTACAGATATTGAATGACAGCTTGTCTGAAGGTTTGATGCCGTGGAGTTGTCGTAGGCAGGGTGATAATCACGCTTATACCAAAAAAAAGGAGATCTTACCGAAATAGGAGTCTCACTTCTCGGCAGCGATTATAAACTGCTCTCCGAGGCCTCAGCTAGCAGACTGGCTGGAGAATTGGACCAGACCTATTGTGTTCCTAGTAGATCCATGTTTGATAACATCTCATTAATTCGGGATGTGTGTGCATTATTTTTCGAATAATTTAACGGCCTGTCGTCAATTAATCCTTACTTAATGCACAGCTATAGCCGTGGTTGAACCCTTACCTATAACCTTATGTAGCCCTGCACATTTTTAGGTTTGTATTTCCACAGCATGAAGGTAAGATCTTACAGATTCTTAAATGAACCGCTCGTTTTTAAAATCTTTACATCTTCAAACATTACAATGCTCATGATAACTTCCATTAACACTACAATAAGTAAATACACTTCACCAGCTAATTACTCCTCGGCAGCGATGCCATAGAAATATAGACTAACAAATAAACAGACATCACCAGAGCAAAATATTCCGTTACAGTATAGTAGTAATGATTTTATGAATTTCTTCACTGAGAAAATAGAAAGCATCAGAAACACAATTGTAAATGTACAATCTTTTATGGTGTCTTATGATTGAGCCTCAATTATCGCCCCTCAAGAACAACTACATTGCTTTACAACTATAGGACAGGAAGAGCTAAATAAACTTATCATTGCATCTAAACCAACAACATGTTTATTAGATCCAATACCCACTAAACTACTGAAAGAAGTGTTACCTGTAGTGGAAGAGCCTCTTCTCAATATTATTAACTCGTCTTTATCTTTAGGTCATGTTCCAAAAATATTCAAGCTGGCAGTAATAAACATTAAGAAACCGCAATTAGATCCAAATAACCTAGCAAATTACAGACCCATTTCAAATCTTCCATTTATGTCTAAAATACTTGAAAAAGTCCACTCAATTGTGCTCTTTCTTGCAAGAAAATGATATCTATGAAAAATTTCAGTCAGGATTCAGACCGCATCATAGCACAGAAACTGCGCTAGTTAAAATTACAAATGATTTACTTTTAGCTTCTGACCAAGGCTGTATCTCAATATTAGTTCTACTCGATCTTAGTGCTGCGTTTGACACTATCGATCATAAAATACTCTTGGATCGACTACAAATCTACACTGGTGTTCAGGGACAGGCATTAAGCTGGTTCAGATCGTATTTATCAGACCGTTACCATTTTGTCTGTTTAAATGGGGAAAAATCGAAGATAACGTCAGTAGACTATGGAGTGCCGCAAGGATCGGTGTTAGGCCCTTTGCTATTCTCAATATATATGCTGCCACTTGGTAATATTATAAGAAAACATGGAATTAATTTCCACTGTTATGCTGATGACACTCAATTATATATTTCATCACGACCAGATGAAAACACTAACTTATCTAAATTGACAGAGTGTCTTAAAGATATAAAATGCTGGATGACGCGTAATTTCCTGCTACTAAATTCAGATAAAAGGTATTACTTATTAGTCCAAAAAACTACCCACAAAATCTCTTACAATACAACTTTAATTTAGAAGGATGTCCTGTTACTTTATCCATTTACATTACATTTACATTTATTCATTTAGCAGACGCTTTTATCCAAAGCGACTTACAAATGAGAACAATAGAAGCAGTTAAACTAACAGTAGGACAACAATACGTAAGTGCCCTCTCAGTTTAATTTTAGTGCAGTTTTTTTTTTTTTTTTTATAGAATAGAAGAGAAGAGAAAGTGTTAATTCTACTGAATCAAGTGCTGCCGAAAAAGATATGTCTTCAGCAGTTTCTTGAAAGTGGCTACTGACTCAGAAGCTCTGGTTGAGTTAGGCAGATCATTCCACCAACAGGGAACAGCCATGGTAAAGGTCCGAGAAAGAGATTTTGTGCCTCTTTGAGATGGTACCACAAGACGACATTCGCTAGCAGAGCGCAGGTTTCTGGATGGCACATAAGTCTGAAGTAATGAGTTTAGGTAAGAGGGAGCAGTGCCAGTGGTTGTTCTGTAGGCCAACGTCAGTGTCTTGAATTTAATGCGAGCGGCAACTGGCAACCAGTGCAATTGTGTGAGGAGAGGAGTGACGTGTGCTCTCTTCGGCTCATTGAAGACTACTCTGGCTGCAGCATTCTGGATCAATTGTAGAGGTTTGACAGAGCAAGCTGGAAGACCAGCCAGGAGAGCATTTCAATAGTCCAGTCTGGATAAAACAAGTGCTTGGACAAGGAGTTGTGTGGCATGCTCTGTAAGGAAGGGCCTGATCCTCCTAATGTTGTGCAAGGCAAATCTGCAGGACCGGGCAGTACTAGCAATGTGGTCTGTGAATTTCAACTGATCATCAATTACAACCCCAAGGTTCTTAGCTGACCTTGATGGAGTTATGGATGACGAGCCTAGCTGAATGGAGAAGTTGTGATGAAGTGTTGGGTTGGCCGGGACCACAAGTAGCTCTGTTTTCGCAAGGTTTAGTTGAAGGTGGTGGTCCTTCATCCAGCCAGAAATGTCTGTCAGGCAGGCTGAGAAACGAGCAGCTACCGTCGGATCGTCAGGCTGGAATGAGAGGTAGAGTTGCGTGTCATCAGCGTAGCAATGATAGGAAAAGCCATGTTT